>NW_009909722.1:0-273 GCF_000696875.1 Nestor notabilis | reverse complement strand
TGCCTTTTCACTTGCGGAAAGGGTTACATGCCTGCTAATGTAACAGGAAGGCAATTAAAAGGACAAACCCAACTCCAGCGGGTTGAATAGAGCCGCTCCAAGGACTAGACCTTAAGCAGATGCTTCTTTTTCTCATATAAAGCCCCTGTGGTGTCTTTAGGTAGCCATTGTCTGTCCAGCTCCCCCAGGGACTGCTTAAAAACCCACCTCCTCCCACCAACAAGATGTGTCTATTGTGTGTGTCCGACTGCTCAGCGTGGCCCCGCTGCCGGC
>NW_009909721.1:0-13265 GCF_000696875.1 Nestor notabilis | reverse complement strand
TCGCTCCGCGGCCCCCGGCCGGTTGCCCCGCACGTACCTCGCAGCCCCGGCACGAAGGACGCCGCCCGTAGGAACCCAGCAGGAACCGTCACTGTTATTGTGCGTTGACAAGGGCGAAATGGAGAACAGCAGCCGGCGGAGCACGGGCACGACCGGGCTGCTGTCATTGAACCGAGTCCCGAGCGATGCACGATGAAGCCATCCCCGGCAGACGAGACACCGAAGTCGGTTCGTAACGATGAAACGTGACCGTGTGGTTCTTGAGCCGCCGCCGCCGCGCTCCGCCCCGTGCCCCTCCCTTCTTCCAGTCCATTCACGACCAGCCCTGCCCCTTCCGAACTCTTTATTTTACAATCAACTCGAAACACAAGCTTTTTGTCAACTCACGGGTTTCAGACTCTGCTACAGCGCATGGATAGAGATGACTTTAACAACCACCTGTGGAAAACACACATTTGTATCACGCAGCAGCAAGCATCCGCCTCCCCGCTTCTGCTGTGCCAACTAATCCAAAGGAGGAAACACCCCCAGTACTGGAATCACAGTGTCTCTTTAAGGCAGAGCCTCATATGCAGAGACAACACCATCTCAGCTACAAATGCTCCTGCATCGATCCCATTTATCTTCACTAGAAGGGGTGCGGCACAGAGTTTGTGTTCCAAGTTACTCCCTAAAGCTCAAGATGTTTCTTTCCTTCTTTCTCTCCACAGAAAAGTCACTTTGGTGACTTCTGCATGGAAGCAGAGACAATTCTCGGTGGGTAAAGTGCCACCTTTAAACACGTAAGAAAATTAAAACAAACAAACAAAACCCCAATTCACTAAGTTAGTAGCGGCAAAATCCCCAGAAAGGAAATAAAAATGTACATCTCTATCCCACTGTGCTGTCAGACTGGTTGTTGTGTTCCATTTACATCATGACTAGCCAGGTCCGTGATAAAAACAAGAAAGTAACCATGAAATAAATAGCTGTTGACACTAGTGGGATCCCAGGGGTGTTATAACTCATCATTTTTCCTGCCTTCTCCTCCAGCTTCTCTCTTCTCTTCTTTGGACCCTGTGTAATGAAGTAAACTCAGTCACACACCACAACAGTGTTTACACCGTACAAAGCAGGCCCTGTCGTGCATGGTACAGAGGTCAGGGGGAAGCTCTGGGGACTGACACTCAGCTTCAAGGAGCTGAAGCCATTCCTGCCCTGCTGCGGAGAACACCACCGTCCCCACAACGAGCATAGCAGAACAAACACACGCCTGCACATCAGCTCCTCAGCAGAGGACGCTGAGCTCTGCAGCCACAGGGCTGGCTATGAACAGCAGCCACACAGGCAGCTGCTGGGGCATGAGGCAGCAACAGGCCAGAACTTCATGCTGAACCCTGAAGAGGTGGGAGCAGCAAGGAACCCAAATTGTTGTCTTCCTCCTGGCGCAATTAACAACTGATCTGCAACTGGGGCTTCTATCACCCTACTGCCTCCCACAGCTAAAAACAGGGGAAGGAGCACAGGGACTGCTTGCACTTGTAGCTACAGAGTTTCAGGCCGTTAGTCAAACATTTACCCACCAGCGTCTGATCCAGGCTCACTGTCTATTGCTACTTGCTCGGCTGCAGGAGGTTCCACGGCTGGACCAATATCCTCAAGTTTGTCTATGTCTAAAGCAGAAACAAACAAAAGTGAAGGGACAATACACAGCGGGCGAGTTGCAGGCAGATGAGGCCACCAGCGGCAAGGTTTACAAACAAGCTGTGGTGGGGTCTCCTACTCAGGCCAGAGGAGCCAGCAGGGAACTCTGCTGCCAAACAGCTGCCAGATGTCAAAGGACCAGCGTGCTCAGAACCCGAGGTTCTGACACAGCTCAGAAAGTCTTCCTGCCCCAGGAGATTTTTTTCTTGTCTGGGGTCCATCTAAGCCAGAAACCTTCCTCATTCTGTTCTTTGACATAGGACAGGACATGAGTAGTTGGCTCTGGACACCCAGAACACAACTGATGGCTTATCCTTCTTCTAAGGCAGCCAGCCAGTGCGACAGATACTGATTAACCCTCACAGGAAGTTTATAAATACTTTCTGTTCCCTCACAGAAAACCACCCAAGCCAATGGTGAGGGGAAAAGGACACTGCCACAGCTAGATTTTCCCAGCTACCTCTGAAAATTAAGAGAAGGATGATTTATTCCTACAGTTAACTATTGTCTTCATTTATTTAGCTCCCTTTCACTGGAGATATGAACATGTTACACTGGGGGGAGTCACCCGGAAGGGACTGATCACTGCTCGGGCAGGTGGTGAGCAATTGTACTGTGCATCACTTGTATTTTCTGAGCTGTCATTTCTTCTCTTGTTGTTTCCTGTTATTATTATTGTTGGTATTATTTCTATTATCACTTTATTTTACTTTGATTATTAAACTGTTCTTATCTCAACCTGTGGGGTTTACTTGCTTTCGATTCTCCTCCCGATGCTGCCCTGGGTGCGGAAGGGGGGAATGAGCGAATTACTGTGTGGTGCAGAGTTACCAGCTAGGTCTAAACCACAACAGAGGTACATACACATCCCCCACCCAGTCCTTACCTTCGTGTTTCCCCTCCGTGGGAGGGATAGTGCTCTCGGGCTCAGAGGCTGCTGTAGCATTCTTGCCTGAATCAGTTTTCGTTGTGTTCTTCTCCTTTCTGGGCTTGGGTTTTGCAAACTTGGCCTTATTCAGAAGATACTGCACTTCCCTGTCCAGGGCTGCGATCTTGAGCTCTATATCTTTTGACAGCAGGACAGGTTTCTCAGTGGGAGAGAGCTTGTTCTGTTCAGCCAGCGTCTCGTTTTTCCAGATCTGCAGGAATGAGAGGGAAAAAGTGCTTTTAAATCCTTTGGCTCCCAGGAACCCCTGTATATTGCAGTATCTCAAAGTCACTGCTCCTGGACCTTCTAACTTACTCAGGATAACACTGTTCCCTACTACACTTCCATCAGCTTCTTCGTTACCCAGATGTAGGGCAAAACAAAGAAACAAACCCCTCAAAACCCAGCGACTGCTGTTAAAACCTGTCACTGGGTACGGTCGTAACCACCACTCCTGGAGACAACTCTCTAAATGCAACTCAAAACCCGTTATCTCCCCAAAGCAGTCTGGGGTCAAGCTGGGCATTAGAAAATGCTAGAATGCACAGAAGGTTTGCTGGTGGCACAGAAACAAAACGTGCACAATCTATCCCATGGCCTTCAGAGGAAGGACAGGACACAGAACCCAAACTGCCTCCCTCACCCTCCACAGGAACCGTTTGATCCTTCATTACCGTTGTTTCGTTGATGGCTTTTTCCAGTGTACTCAGTTCCACTTCTGTGAATATCTGGTCAGACTCTGGAATCATTCGGGCTCCCCTTAAAGATGAGAAGTTTACTTTTGTAAAACCAAACAGACTGTACCTGGGCAACTTAAGTGTTTACAGCTCCAGTCAGCACAGTAACAGCAAGCCACTGCACACACCAGGCAATTAGTCCATTTTACATTTATGTCTCTTGCATCTAGAGGAAACACAGACCTAACCGATCTCTGGATGCTAAGAATGGAATAGAGAGCCAGCAAATGCAGCTGTCGCGAGATCAGAAAAACAGGGAAGACAGAAAAGGCTGAGGCCATAGGACCAAGAGGGAAAAATCTGCTTGCAAACGGTGTGTAGAGTGTTGGAGACTTCCCGTCCCCCCGCCTTAAACAGAACATGGTTTGTCAACGGGCTCTGCACAGGGTTTTGGCCACCTTTTCTCAGGAAGCACTAGTGACTTTCAGACCACACTCAATCTGGCCGCATTCTGTTGGCAACTCTTACATTACCAGCTGCACAACTCTCCTTCCCAACAGCTTGCTCTTACTTGAGAAAGATGGTTGAGTGGTTGAGCAGACTTTCCAGGGCAGCCAGGCGTTCCGGCCACTTCCTCCTTTCCTCGACACGGAAGAAGAGATTCCTACAAAGCTTTTTCAGTTCTGAAAGCTTGTCTTTCAGCTCCTGCAAATAGGGCAGAGGGGAAAGGAGACAATCAGTCTAACACTGTAAACCTCAGAAGTTCAAACTGCCGGATCTCTCATTCTCTCTAACAAATACACTTTTTCAATACAGTAAAGAGCCATGTGACTAAGCTGTATGTGGAATTAACAGGTTACTGATGAAGCTGTTCCAGATGCACCCCTGGCTGCAAGAACTTCTTATTTTGTTCTATGCATAATGCACAGGGAAAACAAGAGACTTGCAAAAACCAGATCACAAAGGATCGGATTGGACTGATGCTCGGTCAGCCTGTTGGTCATTTCCGTGTCAGAGACAGCACCTGGTATCCTGAATACACATGGCAGTACCTTAGTTGCAGCTGCATAACCCTCCTCCTCCATCCAACTGGAAGCCTCGCTAAGCTTTCTGGAAATCTCTTCTCTCTGCTCCTCTGTTGACACAAACTGATATTCCTCTTGGTAAAGCTTGTCCTGCAATGAACAAAGCAAGTGCTCCTGTCAAATACCACTCAGCGTGGAAGCATAAACCCACCCGGTCACCCCCTTGCAACTGGGCTGGACCATGGACTCCTGGAGCGCTGCCTGTACTGGCCAGGAGATCCTCACTCAACCCGCCCAAATCCGAGCTCCTGCTCCCAGCATTACCAGGAGCACGGTGGTAACAAAGCAGGTGCATAGACACGTGTACATCAGGCATGCAATGGTAAAGCTGCAAGAACTGTAATTTCACATGCACTTAACATTAGCTGCCTCTTCTGCACAGCAGCTCTTGAGAAGCTGTAGCTTCTCTACAGCCTGAGTGCAAGTATTCCAAAACACACAGTTAAGGACAGAGAAGAGATGATGTGAACCTAAAGTTTAACGTGTCGGACACACTCAAGGAAAGTCTTCCTCTTATATAAAGTCCCCGTGTGCTTGGCAAGCCTAGAGGTAGCAGAAAAATGACTGAAAGATGAAAGGTGGGGTCTTCAAAACGTCCCCCCCCGGCATTCAGATCAGCCAAGCTGCACAGGACACTTCTACCTGCTCTCCAGGCATTGTCATTTCTTTATAGCCCTGTCTTACCTGGGTCTCAAAGATGAATGACTCCAAGCTGTTGGCCGATTTCTCTCTTTCCTGTTTCTCTAGATCTCTGACCGTCAAGTCTTGGAGTCTAGCACACAAAGAGAACAGAAATCAATGGTAGCAAGTGCCTTCAGCTGAGCAGCACATCATATGCATCAGCTTCTGATGAAAGCAGCGCTACGTGAGCCACCACCAATTCCAAGGCAATTCACTTCCTTTATCTGGAACTTTAACCCAGCAGAGCCTTTCAAACATACTTTTTCATCGAGCTCTTCAGTTCATCCTCCAGCAGGTCAGGCACATCGTTTACATCCAGCTCCATGGTGATCTCATGGACAAGCTTCTGCTTCTTGGGTGCTTTGACTTTCTTCTCTTCCTCCGTTTTGGTAACTGTGCTGTCACTGGAACTTTTGGACGGTTCTTCCTCTTTCACAGTTTCTCTGCTTCCTTTGGGATCCTGTAACAGTAAAAGTACATTCTCAGGCAAGGGCACAGATTTGGTGGGTTTTCCAACATTTTCCAGAGCAGGACAGAAACAGGGAGAGTTCTCCTGAGAAAATTCCACTTCTCAGTCACTGAAATCACAGTCCTGTTCCTTCAATCTGATGCTCACCTGAGACTCCAGCTTCTCGCCTTCTTCCTTTTTCTGGGACTCTGCTCTGGGAGGGGCAGTTTCTGCCTGATCTGGAGGCTGCTGCTTCTCTTCTCCCTGCTCTTCACCGGCATCTTCTGCACTGCTTTTCTGGTCTTGTTTCTCCCCTTGCTCTTCTTTCCCTGTTTCTGCTAGGCTCTCTTCTTCTTCCTGGTCATCACAGGCAAGCAAAGGGGAACCAAAACACGTTTTTTATATGTAGAAATTCCATGCAAATGTTTGTTTCACAGATGAGAGAACTCTGCAAAAACTGCACATAAAGCAAGGAGCCCTCTAGACACCTGCACAGGTAACACACAGGCTGAAGCCCATCCAGAGAGCACCAGGACAATCTAGAAATGAGAGACTTCCCCAGAAACGAGTCCTGGAACATTAGTCCACCCCAGCTGGACTTGCCAGCAAAGGATCACAAGCTTCTTTGAAGGCACACTACGTGAAACTCAAGAGGAATACAGCACTTTCTGAAAACATTTAAACTCCTGCTGTGCTGTCAGACACCTTTAGTTCTGATCACACCAATCACTGCCTCTTCAGGAGCCAGAGCAAGACCTGCAGGCTCCCTCCCACCGACTGGGACTCACCTGAACCGGGTCCGTCAGGTTCTCTCCGGTCTCTGCTGCTGGGCCACCACCCCCAAACAGGCTTGAGATGGTGTTTCCAAGTTCTGCCAACAAGAGACAAAAACCATCCAGAATATTATGTTTCCAAAGGATGATCAAAGTCATTTTCAGCCCTCAGTTCTTCCCCTCAGAGCCCTAACGATCACCAAGGAGCTCTCTTGGTGGTATAAGTTAGCTCCCTACACTCCAGAAACTCATCCTTCCCTGGCCTCACTCTGTGGTTTTGTGTGCATAAAGCAGGGTCTCTACCACTGCTGAAACATGACCCAAAATTTGCAATTTCAATCAAAACGCTTCAAGCTCCAACCTGTGGCTGCAGGAGCCATCCCTGCACCTCCCCTTCACATTCAAACACACAGATATAGGGAAACTCTGTGCTCTAAAATCAGAGCAATGCAAAGCACAGATCAGGGCATCACAACCCAGGCAAGATGGAAGAATGCTGTGGGGCTGTGGTTGCAGGACTTCCCTTTGGGACAGACCTCCTGAAATCAGCAGCTGTGGCTGAACAAAGAGGAAACAGCTCCTGGTTTGCAAGTTGCAATGAGTACCATGGTCACCTTTGGAGCGTATGACACCTCAGAGCTCCTGGCAGCACCCAGCAGCCATTCAAAAGAGCTTTAAAGTATTTTGGAGCTGCTTGCACCATCAGAGGCTATGGCTAACTGCTTCACTTTCACACCCCAAACCCAAGGAAATCGTGTGCTTGCAGTTGTCTCAGCCGCTCCAGGGAAACCACAACTCTAAGTATGAATACCAAAGTTCAGCATTTACTTGTCAGTGTCGATTCCTCCTCCAGCTTGTCTTCTACCAAGGTCTCAAACACAGATTCCACCTGAAAGAGGAGCACAGAACTAGTTTTAAGCAGGGACCAGCAACATCAGAGAGAGGGACAGAACTACACACAGGCTGACAAACATCACAACAGCGTGGTGCTCACCCGGTCAAGACTTAGAACTCCACTCTCATCCATGTTGAAGTGAGCTTTGATGCCTTTGGATTCATAATCCGAGTGCTTCTTGAAACTGTCTCCAACTCCTTTTAGCCTCACTGTAGTGAGATTGAGAGAACCAAAAACCCTGACAACACAAAGAACAGAGAGAAAACTCAGGATAACAATGCTGCAGAACATCTAAACACCTCCCACACACATCTGCAGTGATGAACAACTGCACAAAGCAAGGAAGTGGCACGGTTTGGTTTGCTAAAGTGCAGAGAGATCTGGGCTCAACTCACTGCATGTCATCCTGGTTCAGGAAAGACAGATCTCCATAGTTGACATAGAACTCAAAGTCATCCGTGTAGCGGTTGAAAGTGATGACTTTGCGCTGTGGGTAGGGTGCCATGCGCTGGAACAAAATCCTCTTGTTGTGCTTTAAACTCCTGGATTTATCATCCTCCTCAACTTCACGAGTAAACTCCACCTGCATCACCAACAGAAAATACATCTCAGCAACTGCAAACTTCCCCAACAGCATCTCGCATCAGACGTTTCCATAGCATTTGGCTGTTCTGCCTCATGCAAAAGTCGGGGGACAGGCAAGTGTTTCTCAGCATTTGATGTTCCCATGCACCTGGCTTCTTGGATATAGCACTTGTACAACACAGAGGATTTTCTTCTGCTTGCTTTATTAGATTGGCACAAAGATTTCCAAAGCTTCCTTCTTGGAAGGGAACTGGAAGGTTGCCTGGACCATGTCCCCCAGCACAGCCCCGTTTACCCAGACCCTGAACACAAGAAAGCCAAGGGTTACCTGGATAGGAAACACAGCAGCATCCCGAACCACGAAAGGCTTCACCTTAAAGGCTTTGCTCAGAGCAGCTGCCTGGTAGACTGCACCCATAGCAGCAGCCTCATCTGCATTGATATTCTTGCCCAGTTCTTCTCTATGGAGCAAAAAGCAACAGGCATCAGCTTTGCAACCGCTGCTGCAAGCAGCAAGTTGTCAGTAGGAGAGAGACTAGAAGGGGGCCTCACATACTCACTTGCCCACAGCTTTCAGCAAAACCTCCTGCACTTTGGGGACCCGTGTGGCACCGCCAACTAGAATCACCTGGTCAATTCCATCCTAGGGATTGGAAACAGTCACCTTGTCTTGAGAAAGCAATTTTGGAAAGCTAAGTTCAGGGCTTCCTTTTGCTCCTTCCCTGGTCACCACATACTGATGTGGTGCTCTGAGAACACCCACGCTACATCCTGCACTCCCAGGGCAGGTTGAGGCCTGACACATCTCAGACAGGCTGACAAGAGGCATGCCAACAGCAGGAAGCTGCAGTCAGGCCTGTCAAACAGGCACACAATGACTGCTGCTTTAAATCACTTGCTTCAAAATTACACAGATCATAGTTTAAAGCTGGAAGAGCCAGTGACTCAGAAAGCAAGCTGGACCAGAACAGACAAAACCCAGACTTTGAGAGGTGACTCAGTGTCCTGCATTGCATACCAGAGCCAAAAGATGCTCAAGAGTGCCCTGGCACCTTGGAAGCGAGCATTTAACAATGCATTAAGTCTCTCCAAACGATTACATTGCATTTGGCCCACCTGCAGTCCACAGCAGGGTTTCTAAAGGGAGCACTCAAAGGGGAAGCCTGAACAGCAGTAGCTCCGTATCCAGGCTCTTGGAGTTAAAACTTCATGAGCAAGACCAGAACAGCCCAAGAGTAAAGCTTTTTAACTGAAAGAACCCCCTCCTCTGAGCCCTTCATTTCTGGTGGGTAGCACAGGGAGCCGTGACGGGCTCCTGTTTAACATTGCAACAAGTAAATTCTCTGCAGCACCAACACCACCCTGTGACAACAGCAGGCATCTGTACCTGCCAGCAGTGCTGACATGCTCACTGATGCCTCAATCACAGTGCAACAGCAGCTCCTCACGTATTAACTATAGGCTTGTTAATGCGCTCTCTGAAACGTACCAGGCTCATCTCTGCGCTGCTCAGAGCCTGCTGCACAGGTCCTGGGACTCGCTGGAACAAGTCAGAACACAAATCCTCAAATTCTTGCCTCGAGACCTTGGCCTTGAAGTCGATGTCATCCAGTAATCCCTCAATCTGTCCGGAAAAAAACACAGCCAGTGAAATTATTGGTGGTGTATTCTCTTTGCCTGACTTGCCCAGTGTGCAAAAAGTGCCAGCTTCCTCAACGCACCAAGGACCTGAACCCTGCCATTGCTCAGGTGACCAGTGCTGCCCCTGCCAGCCCTCCAGAACAGCAGGAGCAATGCACCTCAGCACACCGTTCCTGCAGAGAGACAGCCTTCCCAAATCATTGTCTTTGCCCCAGCCCCTGCTCAGTCCTACCAAAGCAAAAAGGCAGAAGGCCAGACCTGTGCCATGTGGTCAGCATTGGCGCTCAGGACAGTTTTCAGGCGGTTGGCCTCCTTCAGGAGTTTGGCCATGGCCCGCGGATTCTTTCGGACATCTTTTGAAGGGTGCTGATCATTAAAGAGTTTTGCCAAGTAGTTCCGGAGACGAAGCTCCATCTCTAAACCTCCAAGAGTACGGTCAAACCTGAGCAAAAGAACAAGCCGAGATGTAAAGATGTAACTTAAACAGAGCTGAAACACAAACAAACTTATTTCACAAATATGCAGAGCAGCAAGCGGTCAAAAGTAGCTGCATTATTATCAGCTGTGATGGACTGTGAAAAAATAAAGGTTGTTCCAGAAATAACACATTACAATGAAACAAAGAAAAGAAGGATTCACCACAACAGCCTCTGAGCAGGAAACGTCATTATGTTTACGGTAAAGGCCTTATTGCCAAGCACGTCAAACAGCTGAGAAGCCAATGGACAACTGCCTCAGGTCCCAGGTATTTTCTTGGCAAGAGCAGCGTAAGTACTTTGGAGTTAAAATTGCTGGGCTGGCTATTCGCAGCACCCCGCTCCGTGTCGTGTGTGCACTGTGGTTCCGTTCTCCTCTAGAAGGACATTCCACTTCTCCAAACTGACACAAGATTATATGACATGGAATTATGCTTCCATGGCTTGAGGTTATCAAAAAGCAAGCCTGAAGCAAACTAGGTACACTGGTTCCCTCCTGGGCTCTTGTAAGTTCTCAGTTATCTGCCGCACAAGACAGCGATACCAGAGTTATTACCAACCGGAGCCCTCTTGCTCCAAGCATTTCCCATGTTGCCACCCAAATTACTGTGCTGAAGCCTCACTGCCAAATCCTACATTTAGAAGAGACCGTGAAAAAAGTGGTTTCTTTCCTGAGACCTGCAGGTTTTGTGCAACTCGTGTTGAATTCTTACCCAATGCCCTGGATCTGCAATTGAGGCTGGGTTCCCGAGTCCTTAGTTTTCACTGTCTGATACGTAACAATAGTACAAACGGTGCTTCCTGCTCCCATGTCGTAAAACATGATATTCTGAAAAGAGAAGCTGGGACGGTGAAGCAGAAACACCTGGATATCCCCCATGAATAAGGAAAGAACCCACGGCCTTCTAAGCTTGACAGAGGCCAAGACTATCCGCTCCCTGGACTGGCTTTATACCCTTATGACAGGACTCGTACTTTGATCAAACCCAGGAGATGTTCAGGGTCACGCTTGTCACGAGCAGACAAGAAAGCTTTAAATCATCCATTTCACAGATCAAAACCCAAAGCTTTGCTCTTTAAAAGGTTCTTCTTTGCCTTGCTGCTGAGCACGTGAAAACAGAGGAGACTGACTGACTAGCAGAGTCCGCTTTAACTCAAGTGCTTTTGATTTTAGCTGCTGCACTTCCTCCCCCACATGCAGGCATTTGCTCTGGACTCTCTGTATCTACCAAATGTACCTACCTGGGCAGTGGCATTGATGTCTTTCCTCCTAAAAACTCCATA
The DNA here is from genome assembly GCF_000696875.1 of Nestor notabilis. Taxonomy (NCBI): domain Eukaryota; kingdom Metazoa; phylum Chordata; class Aves; order Psittaciformes; family Psittacidae; genus Nestor; species Nestor notabilis. Next base: position 2,109 of record NW_009909721.1, on the reverse strand, counting down.
GTTCAGCGCCACAGCCGTGTTGTCGTTGATCAGCTGCAGCACCTTCAGGTCAGCCATGCGAGCTTCTTCTCTCCGCCTGGTTGAAATAGGCAGGAACCGTGATCACTGCGTCCTTGATGGGCTGCTCTGAAAGAGTCACAGGGAACACGTTTTTCCACCAGCAAAGCAACGTGGCAAAGACTCATTATAATGGGGTGGTGGTGGCAAAGCCAGAGAGTCCAAGGTAAAGACTCGTACAGAATCAATCCTGCAGCAGCAACCAGGATCATTAGAGACAAAACTCTGTCCAAGCAGACTTTGCGGATTCTTGCACAGCTGCGTTTCTGCTGACCTGTCTTTCACATGTTAGGATACTCCTCAATGCTCTGGAATACCTTCAAATATTACCCTTACAGAGTCTTACTTTAGCACTGGATTCCATTCATTCCCCAGACCAAAAAGTCTTTGGGCTGGCTTTAGTATCGCTAACCAAACAACACACAGCCTCCCAGTAATGATCATGCAAGTCAAACTTGTCAACCAAAACACACTCGATTTCCATTACTGCACTACTTCAGTAGCAACACAGCATGAAAAATGCATGAGCCTCTGCTTATCCCTTGGCAAGTTTGCACCAGTTTTGCTTTTTAACTGTAGCTCAGCCCTAGCAGAAGGTCTCCATCCAGACTGGTCACAACACAAACTTCAACAGAGCCATTTCCACCCGTCCTGGCGGTTACCTACCAACACACCTCCACTCAAGTCACACGCACGAGCAAGGAAACACTTCACTCTTTGTAGAAGACTGCCCGTAAGGTTCCTGCACTGCAAAGCTGGGTGGGAGCTGGGGTGCCCCCCCCCAATATAACTAAGACCCCAAAGTTTTATATTAGAAACAAATCATGACTCCATAGCTGCTAAGGTCTACAGCCGAAGAGACTCAACATCCTGTTTACAAAGCCTGTGGGTTTTCAAACACCTTTGGTCCCTACTCAAATCCTATGTGATACAACAAACACACACGTGGATACTGCAAAGAAACAGTTAAAGCCTTCCAACCTGCAAATTCCTCAGCCAGACCCCGTGAATAGTTCAGGACCATCCCCAGCATCTCCTCTGGAGAATACTGTATCGTCCTACAAGAAACAGACAGGAAAGAGAATTACAGCAACAAGAGCCAGCTGTAGTAGCCTGGTAGCCAAAGCCCACGAGGAACCCCGGAGCAGCCACTTACGGGGACAGTTTGAAGATAACGGTCTGCCTTTTCTCATCCTTCACCAGGTCGTGCTCTGGGAAGCGGGATTGGTACAGCACCACGTGGGGGTTATCCATACGCTTACCCAGCAGATCCTGAAAGTACCTGAATGCCACCCTGGGGGTCCTTATGGACTGCAGAAAGAGGAAGCACATCACCCACCTGCACTGCTTCGGCTTTGGGTCAGACAAACCTCTCCCAAGCTATGTGGTGAACAACCCTTGCTATGGGAGTTGGGAGCATGAGACTGGTGCACAACGAGCCAGTAACACACCAAGGAGATGGGAAGTACAGGACAAGACATAAAACTTCCTAACTCAGACACTTATCACGAAGAAGCCAGTAGTGGGAACACGCATTCTGCATGTGGGAACTGCAACTGGCACAATAAGCAACAAGAACTCACCATTCCCAGTGCACTGTCACCAAAGAGACGTTCGTTCTCCTTCAAAGCAACAGCCACAGGTGTTTTCCTTCGTGACTCCCTGTGTGGAGAAAGACAAATGAACCAGTTGAAACAGGTGAACGTTCCATAAGGAGTCCCCAGCGAGGAAGGGTGCTGCTTCCATTCCAGAAAAGCCAAGGGAATGTGCTCAGATAGGATCTTTGGAGAAGGAAGCCTCTGTTCACCTGAAGGGCTGCAATAGCAGCACCTCCCTTCAGAGCTTCCACACCTCCTCGTGTCCCTCATGACATGGGCAAACCACGTAACCACGTGCTTTACCAAAACACGGACAGACAGCTTTTAAGTTCACAGTCGGAGCCATGGGGGACACACTTACTTTTCGCGTAACACATGGGAACTCAGGAAGAGGCGACTCCCTTCCACTCCGATTCACGTATTAGCACACCAGTGAGCGCCTCACCACCCTCAC
>NW_009909720.1:23857-80134 GCF_000696875.1 Nestor notabilis | reverse complement strand
ATCTGTTTCTTCCATTTCAATTTGTGCCTGGCTGAAGGAAGTGTGGCAACCACTGATTCACAAATACCAGGTACGCAGCCAGGAATTGAAGTGTTCCTTTGGAGGCCAAGGGTCCAGCTCTCACTCCTTGGAGTCCATTATCACACCACAAATAAGGTCCATGAAAGGCTATGGGCAGTACAGCATCCACAGTTAAAGCATCTTACTCTCAGCCATGCCATTACTGAGTCTTAAATTAGATATCTAGTCTCTAAAGGAATTCACAGCTAGTTAATGAGTAGGAAATGAGGAAGTAATCAAATGTCACAGACTTGTAATTATGCTGCTTCAGAGGTGCAGGAGTAATTCTTCCTGACTGGGATATTCAACTTGAAACACTGTCCTGGAGCTACATGTGGTCTTCAGACTCCCTTTATGAAGCACAGCCCAAGGAAATGGCTATTGTAAACAACTTGTCTTGTGGTTAACACAATCAGCCAGGCGGCATAAAGAAAAGGTTTAATTTCTTTCTCTGACAAAAGGGACCTAAAGCTCTTCTACTCTGATTGAAATAATTGAATATTAATCAGGCTGTGAAGAGAGAACAAAAGGCCTGCACGAGGGTTAGAGCATCTGTGTAGGTGTCAAGGCATGTTTAAATATTTTATAATAATTATCCACTGGAGCTGAGCATCAGCTCTCCCAGGTGAATGCCCTTCTCTTCCTGTTCTCTGTGAGCAGCCTAATCTGTTTCAAAAATTTCTGAATCTAGCTGGCTAGATATGTTAAACAGGGAAAAAAATATAAAAAGCATCTGCAGAATTGTGTTTCCTGAAGGACTGTGGTTGCTCAGTAGCCCTGCAGCCTCACTTCCATGACTTCTTCCTTATTGTTCTCCCTAAAAATGTGTCAGCAACTGCTTCCAGTCCTCTTTTTTTGTTTTCTTACCTCTCTTCTTGTGGAGAGAAGAGATTGTAACATCTCCTAACTTTCACACACAAGAACATATAGCTCAAGATAGAAGAAAGAAAAATTGGGCAACTGCCTGGCTCTGTGGTAATGTTGAGCTAATACAGCATTGGCAACTGTCATTTCAGTAATTTTGACAGTTATGATTTTTATCTAAAACAGGAAGCTGCTGTTTCTCAAGCTGTCATTAGATATTGTCACCTGGAAGAAGCACTCACTCACTAATTGAGCACAAGGGTGATCATTTGCCCAACAAAGCCTTACCAGTGTTACTGTGTCCTCAATGCTTCTGCACTTTTCTGTGCTCATCTTGGCATTTTTCTCATGCTTTTTCTACATCAGTTTTTTCTTATGAGTTACTCTGGCTGTGGAAAATTAACCTCTTTTTTATGAGAGACTATGGGAAAGTAGAAAATTATTGGAAAACTATTTCTCTTATTTTTGCCATATTCATGTTGTCGACATTATGAAACTAGAAGTGGTATTTATCTCATACGAGAAGTGGTATTTATCTCATAGTTCAAGCAAATAAGTAATACAAATTTTAAAACTATCATACTGTCCATGTCGGTGGTAAGGAGATCTGAGTAGTAGATGAAAGCCCATATTATCTGTGAAATGGAGTCACAGCTTTCAAGAGAAAGTTCATCTGACAAGCCAGGGACTTCCTTTAAATTGCTAAATACACCAAAATATATTAGCGTCTTCAAAGATTTAACACATCAAAAAATGTGATAATCCCCCTTCACCTTTTAAAACATAGTTAAGAAACTAAAGTTCATTAGTTCACTACCTCTGTTTTATAAAATCAGAGGGAAGCAGTTAAAAAAAAAAGTATTTAATTTTTAACAAATATATTTCTAATGTCTTTGTACTTTAAGGTTAACTAAAATTAAACAAATTTGATTTGTAAAATGGGATCAATCTCCAAAACTGCATCAGGAAGCAACACAGGAAAAAGATGAGTTACTCTTTCCATATTAAAACCCAACACTTTTAAAGGACAAAAGTGAAGACTTTTGACATTTTCAACGTCACTATCTTGCTAATAGTTCTTTAGACTGCGACTTCACAGCAATAATGGACTGTTTCTTAGCTGCTGCCTCTAGCTGAGTTCTGACTTGTTTTTTATTCATCTCAGTTCCCTAACACTCACTGAGTAGCATGATTAATCCATAGTATTTTAATCACAGATTTGAAAATGCAGAGGTAGGTGCTTTCAGTCCAGTATTTCTCTTGAAATGGTACTTTTCAAGTGAATATTTAAGTAAAAAAATAACTCAAGATAATGTACAACGCAGTAGTTATCTGTCATTGTATTTTACTGCTTTTGGAACACAAAACTACAAGAGTAGAAGGGACTAATTTTAGCTGTTACCATTACTGTTAACAAGATATTATTCACCAAGGCAAACTAGCCAAGCTCAGTCTGGAACTCAACAAGTGTAGCTCTATAACCATTATGTGTTAGATATCTCACATCACATGGCTGATATTAAGCAATTCAAAATTTTTTTTTGCAAATATTACCTACTTTTTCTTCAGAAAATTAGATAGATGTAAGAAAACTGGGAGCTGAAAATCACATACAGCAACATTTAATTATTACAGCACAGTCTGAGGACAATGACTTCTAATCTTGATCCTGACACTGGCTTGTTTGACCTCCTTTTGTTTGTTTCCTGACCTGTAAAACAGAGATAACATTTTACTTTGACATTAAGATCCTTAGATATAAACCACCAAATAATGTAAAAGAGCACTGTTAAATGCAATATATATATATCTTTTTTCATAGTATTTCTCATATTTCTCTTACAATATATACAGAAAAAGAATATAGATTTCTTTCACCCAGATTATAAATTCTCATATGCATTCACAGAGAACAAACCTAAACTGTCAGATTAACTTTGAGAGCTGGGAAAGAAACTAGTTCATTTTTGCTTGAATGGAAAAATAAATTTTACATCAGCAACGTATTGACTTGAAATGGAGAAATGAAAATTGATTCATGGATTTGAAAACTGCCATGATATTAATTTAATACATATATAATTTTTATTGATATGTTTGTGAGCTATTTCTCAGCCTTTTATGTATATCATAGCAAAACCATTCTTATGGGAACTGTTATTAGTCGTCTCTGAGTGTTAAACTGACTGTAGTTTAACAGGGTACTCTTGCATTATTCAGATGCGCCAAATGTTCCTATTTTTCTGTGAAGTGTATTTCTGAAAACAAAGAAGGACATAATACTTCAATTTTTAGTAGCATAGTAAATAAATATTGAGAAAATGTGTGAAAACTTCAGAGCACAAAGTGGTGGTTATAAGAACATGTGTTCAACTGCTCGTACCAGCTTTGAACAGCTAAATGGTATGCCAAATCCCAAGTGATAAATGATGTCTCAGATTTTGAATCTGTTGCACCCTCATTGCTTCACCTCACAGAAGTGACGGCAGCCAGCATGGGGCACAGATGCTGCTGCTCCCTGAGCTGCAACCATCAGGAGCCAGGTGGGAGCATATCCTGGCTCAGTACCCAGCCATAGTTACACTGTCCTTGCCAGGAGCAGTCCAGAAAATAGTCATTAGACTAAACCTTCCAGAGACACCACAGGGGACTACCGAAAAAACCTTTCAGGTGTCAACCAGGAGATGATCACCTTGTGGCATGAGTTGGTCTGTGCCAAGACAGAAATACAATAACCAAGTCTGAGAAATCTAGTGAGGTTAGAGACCCGGGATGAGGTTTTCTGCCTTGATCAGCTCTGAGTTCAGTCTTCCTTAGTCTTCCCCAGTGGAGGTGTCTAATTTATGAAATTGGAGTGAAATCTTTATAAATGTTATGACATGAAACTCTGAATGTAAGCAATTCCCTACATTCATTACATGCTTTATTTCTGATAATTTATGCTGTGATATTGAGGCAACCATTATGCACTCTAGTGTAAGACACTGATTTGTTAATTCTGGTCTTACTGAGACATATAAACAGACCACACACACCAAACTGTAAAACATGAACTGTTAAATGATGTTCTGATAAGTCATAAGGATTTCTTATACAAAATTACACACACAGAGGAATGTTCAGGAATGTTTTTTAAGTTTTACAGAGTTTTAACAAAATAAGAAGCAGGAAATGAAGATGCTATTCAAACTGGTAGAGCATTTTTTGTACAAGTAGATCTGTGGCAGTTTCTCTTGTCTGAAATACAATTCAGTCTTTTTGGTTGGTTTGCTGTTGGGACCTTCTAATTTTTCTTTGTCTTTCAAAGTCAGTTCAAACATACAACTACAAAACTTTCACTTTGAGATCAAAAATTCTCTTCATTGGTTGTGGCTCCAAGGATTCTCCCAGGGGGAAAAAATCTAACGAGTCTTTATGAGCAGTGCAGCTTCAGGTGATGGCTGGGACACATGAGGGAGGTTTATGGGACGTTCATCATCAGCTGCAACTGAAGGATTCTTGGAGAAAAACCAAAGGTCAAGAGGGAGAAAGGCTTACGTTTGCCTATATTCAGATTACAGCTGTCAATAACTTCTCTTAGGTAACAGTCTTAACTTAGAGGGGGCAGAGGAGTGCTGGCAGGTTCTGCATTAGTGAAAGTCCATGAACTAGGCATTTTAAGAATCTTAGCTGGCCTTTGACTCATCTGAGGTTATCAAATACAGTACAAATTACTTCCTTTGCCATCAATGAAATAAATATTCTATTGTTCAAAAGATTATAGTCTTCCATGAATTCTGTATTTTCCTTGATTTTTAGAAGGATATGTTAGGAAAATATCACCAGAAGCTGAGTGTGAAAATACGTCTGGAACTAAAAACATTGTGTTGCAGTAATTAAGAAATCTGAGTCTAAAGAAATATAATAGAAAACATTTTACCTTTCTTTCTTATCATCTCCTGGTGGGTTTCCCTCTACTGCACAGTGGTTCTGGCACTTTGGAAGCCCTTTCAGTTATTAGTTGAAATAAAACAATCCAGTTTGCTGATATCAGTGTCATATACCTAACACAAACTAAAAAATTCATCATATCTTAGCATTTTTATTTCCTCACTTGCAAGACTTGAGTTGAAGTTTATTTTAGGCATTGCACTTCAGTTTTAGAAACTCAATTTATGGGACTTGTAAAATAATAACATATGAGCAATATGTTTAATGGAGCATAGAATGCATTTAGGCATGAAGCATGCCCAGAATTGCTCAAAAAATACTTTATCTAATGTAGAGAAAGCCTGAGACTAGAAGTTATTTATGCTATTGAAATATTCTACATTTTTCTGTCTTCATTTTTAAATAGCCTGCTGGCTGGGAGGGCAAGTCTCGATCACCTGTTACAACACTGCCTTCATTGCTCTGCTGAATGTTTTCACATGGATGTGAAATTATCATTGTGGTAACTACTGAACTTTTTCTTTTGGTAATCTCATTGCCTTCTCAGCATTTTTTTACCTGCAGTACCTTCTAGCTGGTTTAATTTTTCCTTAATACTCTGTGGAAAACTATGTCTCAAGATCTGATTCTTGAATGGCCAGATAAGAGCATCATTTAATATAAGGCTGCAAGTCCAGAGCTGGCATCAGCACAATGCTGTTAGTGTTGGAGAGCTGGCAACAATCACAAGGAGAGAGTAAGGAGGTCAGGATTCTTTAATCTTGTGGCTAATATGCCATAAGGGATAACTGTAAGACCTGAGTGGAGCATGCACAACATATGTGCTTGTCTCACATGCCTGATATGTTGGCTGACACTGCTTACTTCCTCAGAGACAATAAATCATAGCAGAACTCTTTCTAAATGGGGGAGATGATGAACATAATTCTGAACAGCTTTCATTAAAACAGTGTCAGGAGCAGAAAAATTGAGGATTTTACACACCTCTAAGTGAATATTAGACTTGTCAGAGATAGATGAGCAACATGGAAGTGTGATGGGTAGTTAAAATGCCTTTTTCTTCATTGAGAAATGAGAATAGGTCATTGGAGAATTAAAAGCTGTAACTGCTTTGAGAGAGAGCAATTTATATATAGTCAGATGGCTGATCCATTTTAGACAAGGTGCTTTAGGAAAGAAGTTGAAACAAATAAGATAGAATAAGTAAATTGTAGGAACAATCCTAGATAACAAAAGGAGAGAAAGGGGAAATCCAGTGGGATAAAAGAAAAAGAAAACTGGAGATGGAAGGTTAATTAGTCAAAATCGAGGTAGATAACCTACACTGTTGTGCTTTTTTCTTCTGTAGAACTGACTAATCTCTAGAGGGCATTCAGCCTTCCTTTTTCATCAGTACGTGGCACTTCCAAATACCTAATTATGTTTGCATTGTTACAGCGTGGGAGTTGAAATATATTAGATTGATTTTTTACATTCCATACTGTGCTTTCTCTGATCTTGTCAGCCTCAGAAGTGACCTTATCAAAGCATAAGTATACTCGGGAAGCCCTTTAGGTCTACCAACCTGGTCTTTCTCCCAAAGAATTTCTACTATTATTAAACTCTGCTTGGTGGGGTGTGTGTGTGTGTGTAAGTTTTATTTTTATAACATAAATAAAAATAAACACAGGTTTTCAACTGTTGCTGAAAGTATTTGAGGAGTTTGTGGCGTGAAGGATCTGGAGAAAAGAAAATGAAAAAGAGGTCACTGATGCTTTCCTAGAGGAAATGAAGAAAAATAAAGAAAAACTAGACTTGTGTTGCCCAGGTTTTTAGATGTAAGTAGAATTGTTTAAGACTTCTAATGAAGTGATTCATCAAAAGAAAAAAGCTGGTCTGATGTAACTGACTTAATACCAGACAGCCCTGAGTCACACCTTCCCAAAATACCAGAAAAATGGATGACCTTGTCTCTGACTTAGGTCTAGTGTTTAGCTGCAACACAGAACTATCTAACACTAGTATAGCTGTTTAGTCTTCTATGAAATAAAAATCCCTGCAGCATCAAAATAAAAAGAAAAACTGTTTTAGAAACTAAATTAACATACTGAAAAAGAGAATTTTCTCTCTATTTTTGCTTGTATTTGACTTTACACTCCTGCAATGAAAAGATCTTGAGGCTTTAAAAGTAATTTTTTTCAGGAAGGTAAGCTATGTGTGCAAAGGTCAGGTGTTCATTACTCTGAGTTACTTCTACCTAGAGAAAGCATAAGAAATGAGACAGTGTGCAGTTTCCAAAATATATAGTATCTATACTTCAGAAAGCCTGAAAAGAATGTGCAAATTACACATATATCTAGTTATTTCAGAATTTATAGTAGTGAATAATATCGTGGAAAAAGTCATACAAAATGACATACAAGCTATGAAATACATTTTCATATACCAGCAAAAAAAAGTCATTTGAGCAGGAGAAAAATGAGCTTCATGAGAGGTACCACTGACTTCAATCACCGGTTCAACGCACTGTTACACATCATGAAGGGCCACTGGTTACAACCCTAGCAAATATGCAGTGTGAAAAAGACCTAATTCATAGAAAACTCTGCTGGAAATCATCAACCATTACTCCAGAATAAAGCAGACTGATCCACTTGATTGGATACACAAGAACAGATGTTTTCTAATTAGAATCTAATAGAAACTCATCTGCATCATGTATCTATTAGATTTGCAACAAGACAAATCCCTCTTTGTTATCAGCTAAGTATATTAGCAATTTGAGCACAGAAATTTTTCAAAAGGCAAAGTAGTGAAAATAAAATATTTCTGTTTCATAATGGTAGTAGAAAGGGAAAACTATATGATTTCTTACCCAGTGTTTCCCTTAGACCATTTAGACATGAAGCATTAGAAACGGAGGGTAATATTTTTAGTAAACATTTGAAATATTACAATATATTAAATATAACAACTCCAACTCATCAATATACATCATCAAGATGAAATACTTTCTTGTTTGTTTGTTTGTTTTTAACCAACCTGGAAACTTTGGTTGTTTTAGGAAACAAAAGTTTATACATGATGAACTGAGTGACAATGACTGTATGGAAATATAAGTAAACAAGTGTTCACTGGTGAATTAGAGGAACAACTTTTGTGTACATAGATGCCTGAAAGGCAGGTAGAGTGTTTATTTGTGCTACTAGGAGCATAAATTTTTCACTTAAATGTCTGTTTTTCTTGCTCTCTCTTTATTGGTCTCACACATCTAAAAAACATTTGATTTAATGTACCTTTTGACACTAGTAAATAATGGGAAGAATACAATGCAAGGGACCCAGAGGTATTTTAGTGTGATTTGGTCAGACTACATATTAAACCAATATATGTACATCTTACTGCTGCTGCTCCTTTCTTTGAAGCCTATGCCCCAAATATCACCATCATTATGTGCCTCTGGACAGATCCTTAATGTCTGCCCAAGGTGTAGTTTATGGGCTTGAAGGTAAAAGTTACATTGAACAATGACAGTTATGATCTGGACTAAGTTTTCCAAGCTGAATGTAACATTGTATATCCCTGATAGGTTTTTAATCCATAACAAATTTGAGATTCAACTGACATTTTAAAATTAATCACAATGGTCAGATTGAATAACCTGCTGTTAATTTTGTGATTGTATATTAATACTTTTGGCAGATCTACAAACTAAAATATTAAGTTAAACATTTCGTCACCGAAATCTTGATATCTGTACTATAGAAAGCAACATTTTAAAACTAATATATCCATGTGGTTTTTTGGTGTATTTTTAAGAGGCGACATGAAGACTAATGCCACTTAAATGAAAAATTATCATAATAACGAAAAGCACATTCTTAAGGCTCTTTAAGTATGAAATTCTTTCATTTTGTTTCTTTACATGCAACATATAAAGTAACTTCATACTTTGATAATGAAAATGTCACCTAAGACAATGTTACATTGATAAAATCAAAATAACAGGCACCTCAAAGCAAATATGTCAGTCTTTCTCTCAGACTGCTTTACAGTCCTTCCCTTTATGGATAGGTTTTAAGATGTTTTAGGTGTTGTCCTAATTCTGAGCAGTTGGTAATTTCCTCGCTAATTCAGCTCTGCAATGTGTCTAAGATGACAAAAGATGAATGCTCCCTAAAGGAAGATAAGACTTTTCAAAGCAGTATGACATTCACAGTAAACACCGTATTCCTGTATGCCACCCAAAAACCTGGGAATCAGAAATAAGTAGTGATTAAAGACCATGGACATATCATTTTTTTCCACTAAACTCAATGTATCAAGCAAGTCCCAGCATTTTCCCTTCTATCCATTTCAAAGCTTTGTAAGGCTGCATTGCAGTGACTAACTCCTGAGGTGAAAAAGGCTTGGATCACAAAAAAAGCTGCACATGAACAAAGTACTTCTATCTCAGCTGAAGTGAAAAACAACATTCTTTATCAGTGCTGCCCTGGAACTATATATCCTCCACAGAAAATACAGCTGCTATTGTGAACTCAAGACAGAAAGGGAAAGCAAATGGTGGTGTGAGGTTTGCTGTGCAAGGTGGCTTCAGTTTTACCTCTATCAGCTCCCATTCAGCGCCCATTACCCATGCCCAAACATGGGACCAGCTGTTTAGTATACAGATCATGGAGATTATGCAAGAGCTATTAAATGCCTTTCCAAGTACACTGGTGAGGCACCGGTGCCACTTCAGCAGAGTTCACAGACTTTTTTGCAATTGTGCTGCAGCAGCATAAGACACTACTTCATGTGCCTGCACCCTCATTGCAACCTCCTCCTTGTCACTAATGGTCCCGGTATCCTCACATCCATTGGCAAAAGTGCATTTGACAGTTACCATACCCTCATTGTTTCAAAGAGGTTTGGGTGACTCTGAGGGCTCTGAAGACAGCGGTTGATGCTTGCTTTTGGTTGTTGTTTTGTGTTTTTTTTCCTTTCTCACCACGTTTGTTTGTCAGCAGCAGATTACATAAGGGAATGTGTGTGATGATGCTGGCAGATTTGACAGGGCAATAATCTCCAGTGGGAAAGTGGCAATAATTTGCTTAGGGAGGAAGCGTTTTATCTTCTCGAACAAAAACTTAGACACTTTAGGATGGTGCACCAGAGACTGCTTTTTACTAGTTATGCCACTTGCAGATTCATATGTTTATTTCTGTCAACCCTTCCTCTAGTCCCCTTCCCTCCAAAACCACAGTAGTATAGAATGATGTAATTGTACTGCATTATGATTTTATGTTTCATAACAATTTTAGGAAGATTACACTTCTGAGTCCCTCTTACAGCATTTGTTTGTTTGTTTGTTTTCCCATCAATTACAAACTATGTAATATGACTTAATGTCTAGTATCTGATATCAAAGGCATAGGAGATCAAGCCAAAGTAGAGCCATTGTGGGGGATTTGAGTTCCATTTTGGATTTGGGTGTGTAGGAAGCTTAGGAAGTTTTTTAAGATTTTTTTTTTTTACATGCAGTTCTGATTTCTAGCTGTAATGCAGACAGCCTGAATCAATAAGACAGTCAAACCATAGAAGACACCACCCATTCATTCATAGTCCTCAAAGCAGAAAGGAGGCCACTTCAGTAAGATTGAAAAAGCTTTCTTGATGTGTCAAGTATGTCAGTTTTCTGTGCAAAATGAGAGCTGAGGCTTTGCAGGGTAAATGAATCTGAGAAATAACAAAGAGCTCTTATCTATTTTGAAGTGAAAAGAAAATGTAGGCAATCTTTTTAAAGCATAGATTTGATTCAAGTGAATCAAGTAATAGCTAATCACATGCTTAATGTTGAAATGCAAATAACTGCATAATGCTACTTGAATTGTTTTTAAATATATTAAAAAAACCCTCTGTCTTGGATAAGAGCATTGGGTTATACTTCACTTATGCCAATGTGTTCTTACAGTCACTTATGCTCCCTCTGACCATCTTTGAGCAGGATCTGGCTAGCAAGGTTGCATGCATTAGTGAACAATAAGAACACAAAAGGCAAATTCCTCTATCATCTGTCTTAATAGACTCCTGTAATAAAAAGGAGAACTTCCTCTTAAACCCAGTGAACATGCATGACAGCTAAAAGAGGGTGATGTGCTTGATAGGACCATTTCTCCCTGCTTATTCACTATGTAGTGACAAAGTTGGACAGTAACATTACTTAGGTCCTTCATGTTTAGGGTGTCAGGAAAGCATCTGAAAAGCAACGTGGTGTGATCTCAACTGTACCTCATCATGAGCTATATGGACATAACCCAGAACTCATCCTCCACAAAAAGCATTACTTAACAGTGGCTCAATAAATCACCCTCTGGAAGGGCATACCCACTCTCTGTGTAATACCTTGTAAGAGACTGTGCTACCAACCTGGATTTTTTTCAGTGAGGTTACACCGAGTTGTTCAAAATTCCCTTCTTAAGATGATAAAGTTACCTCACTTTAGAGTTGGTGGAAATCAACGTGAAGTGAGTCTTCTGTAGAAAAATCTTATGTTCTGTGTATGACTTAGGCATATCCATGGATATACCTAATGGAAAAGGAGACTTCAAAGTCTGGAAGAACTAAAGGATTGTCCTGGGTTCAGCTACAGCAGTCATTTTTTCTTCTTCTTAGTAGCTGATAACACCGATGTTTTTAGTTGTTGTTAAGTAATATTTACTCTGACCAAGGACTTCTCTCAGTCTCATGCTCTGCCAGGGAGGAGGGGAAGCCGGGAGGAAGCAGAGACAGGACACCTGACCCAAACTGGCCAAAGGGCTATTCCATACCACAGCACGTCATGCCCAGTATAGAAACTGGGGAGAGTTACCCGGAAGGCCCAGATCGCTGCTCGGGTTGGGCTGGGTATCGATCGGTGGGTGGTGAACAGTTGTGTCCTCTTCCCTTGTTACTTCCCTTATCATTATTATTATTGGTAGCAGTAGTGGTTTGTATTATACCTTAGTTACTGGACTGCTCTTGTCTCAACCCGTGGAAGTTACATTCCTCCGATTCTCCTCCCCATCCCTCCAGGAGCAGGGGGAGGAAGAAGGTGGGGAGTGAGCAGCTGCGTGATTCTGAGTTACCGGCTGGGCTTAAACCACAATAAGGATGTTTCCACTTCTCTGATAACTTTCAGTTCCTGCTCAAGACTGGTCTGAGAGAGACCACTTCAGGAAACTGTATTAACGACACTAAACTATCCAGGTACTTTTTTTTCTGGGTAGTCAATGATGTGGTAGTTATAGACAGATATGAATTTGCAATAAAGAGTTGTTCAGATTTGATGTTGGTTTTACAGATAATCTGCAGATTATTTTCACTAAAATGTTATTTGCTTTCTGCTATTATACTGTCATGAGAAAGAAATGCACTGTAAATACAGCTGCAAGCAAAGTATAGTATATTGAGGATATGTTCACTTAATTTATGTGTTAAATATCCACTCAGACTACAAATAGCTACTTGAAAGCCTCTGCATTATCTGCATTTCTATTTGGATTTCCTGACAATGGCTTTCTGTTGTCAGTGGAATTTCTTTCAATTTATTGTACTGTTTAGTTTTATCTTCTTTTTTTTTCCCTTAACTGTCATGCGCTCCAAAATTTATGGCGTTTCTTTTTTTTTTTTTTTTTTTTTTAGAAATCTTGCTAAAGAGAAACTTTAATTTTAAAATGTAAGCAGTGTTTCTCTGGCAGGCATAGACAGTCATGATAGGGCAAACCAGATACAGGTGCTGTAAGAAAGCTGGAAAGCACTGGGTTTAAATACAAAACAAGAGAGCTTTTTCATTCCTCATCATGTTGGGGAGGAAACATCTACTAGCTCTTTCTTTTGCAGCAATGAGGAGGAAAATTCTTTAGGTGAACCCTGAGCTTTGAGTTGTTTGCTGCCCAAGTGGGCTGAATATTAGGTGCATTCATATACCACAACACGTTGGTGATATTTAGAATTAGAGGAAAATAATGTGCTTTGCATGAAATAATTCACCACATTATCACAAGAGAAAGTGTATTAGGATGAACAAAGAGGCAAGATGTTTAACCCTGCAAGAAAACATCTGTCCATTACTGGTGGACGCAGCCTTCTGAATCATAAAAACCTCTGCTATTTCTTTCCACTTAACTTCAGAAACAGTGTTCAACACCAAAAAATGTTTTAACAGAGACTCACCATTCCACAGAAATGTGGATTTTTGAAGAGAAGGCTCTGCTAAGGTTTTTTATAACTAACAATGAAAAAAAAATGCAAATTGGAATAATTTTGCCTAATTTAGTCCAAGTATTTAGAGAATGAACTAATACTGGTCAAAGCAGCAAAACACCTTTCTTCAGAATATAATCTCTCTCATACCATTAAGTCTGGCATTTACCTGGAACAACACTTTACCCTAGCACTGCTTCTTCTTCCTTTCACAGGCAAGCAACAAGTGCATTGTTTTGCTTTTGTTCATATGCAGGATGGTGAGGTCTCACCTGGGTTTCCTAAGTTGTGCACTAGGTGGTTTCCTACATGTTGCTGGATAAAACTATGTTCTAATTTTTTTAATTCTTGCATGTTTTGGGGACCAACAAAAATTTGTGCCAAGCAATTAGTTTGTTTAAAAATGAAGGATAATGCCATAACAATTATATATTTTTTATGGATATTTTTCATATAGAAATAAAATTTCTGACTAAAAGACATTCTAAACAAACCACAAAGTATGAGTCACCTGTCTGTGCATTTGAAGATAGAAGTATAACATAAAGGAGGCAGTTTTCTTTTGTTGTCTTGCCCTTAAATTTTGAATTAATAATTGTGTATGCATATTCAACAACATTATGCCCTGAGATTTGCACACTTGCAATTTATTTAAGTATTTTTTTAACTTGTCTTAGATACTTTACCTCAATCCTGTCCTGAGAACATGTGAGTTGAGAACAGCTGTGTGAAAATCAACACTTTCAATAAAAATTTCATGACTGGCAAGAGGGTGGGAGTTTGTAGATTGGTTTAGTGGTTGTTTAACAGCTTGTTCTGAGAGTATAAGAAAAAAGTGAAGTGGTCTGAGTTAACAGCTTGATTTTTTTATTGCCTACAAGTGAAGTGTCTTGAAGCAATTTAATGTGTTACAATGAGCTAGAAGCTGAGATGAAGAGTATGAAGTGTTGTGCATTAGGGTGTGGCTTAAAAAAGTTTCTTTTTCATTTTTGGTTAAGTAAATATGTTTAATTTATTAAGTGTATTACATGTGACTACTTTATAACTATTTAACTCTTTAGAGTTTAGAGCAGAGCAAGGGTCAGATTCCATAGAAAACTTAGGGGTAATTATGGTACTGTCTGTGATTTTTTTTTTTTTTTAATTAGCACAGTATCTAAATTGCTTCTTTCTCTTACTTAGAGATGTATGATGAATCTTGAGGCAGAAATCACAGTTATAGTGCTCTACCTTTCTTCTTCATAAGCTTTGCTACCTTTGTCAAAAGATACTTGCATGAAAATCATTCCTTGTACAAGCTTATATCAGCTGCTGACATTCTTTTGATAGATCAGTAATTGTTTCAAAAACAAAACAACAGTGAAGGGTGTATTATCCGAAAGCCTACTCAGATTCCCCAATAACTTTTCTAATTTTAGTATTCAGTAGTTTGATTTTAATATTTTTCAAGTCTAAATACTTAGTCTCTTGTTAGCTGTATGTCTGGTCTGAACCTTGTCACCAGCTATGCTGTGTATTCAGTGCCTCTCACTGAATTCTACAGACTTTTGTGCTTTTACCTATGTTAAAAGTCATGTCCCTTTAATCTGTAGTTTATCAACTTTTAGGCACAGCTTTAATCTCTTAGTACCAGTCGAAGAAACAAAGTGAAACTATGTAAGAAACTTGTGTGTGTCTTGCTCCATAGTCTGTCCTTTTCCCCCTCTAGTGTGATGGTTCGGTAGTTATATTGAAATCAAAGAATGAAAACGTGAAACTATAAAATAACAGCTTGACTTTTTACGTTTTGAAGAGTGGGCTGGTAAGGCTGATATCATGGAAATGTACTTATTAAGATCCCTTTTTGTTGTTGTTGGCTTATATATGAAATAAAAGTAGATTGGGTGGAGTGGTATCTGTGATATGTAGAAACAATGCTGGTTTTGGCTGCATGGTGCTTAGTTACTGCCTAGATTTAAACCACCACAAATGTGACTTTGATATTGTAGAACACTGAAGGAGGAAGGTCTAATAGTGATTGAAACTGATTGAAGGATTCCTTCAACATGCTGGTCTTAGACTTTATACTGGAGGTTTTGCTGTTGTGTTTAAACAGTATGAAGCTACAAACCATCTTAACAGCTTATGTTTGAATAAGCTTCAGAACACAATATGTTACATAGAATTCTGTTTGCTGCAACTGGATTAAAAAGCAAGCAAATGAAGAATTACAGATACTACTGAAGCTAATACACACAGGCTTACCAGATCTGTCCTTACCCAACTCAAAGTATGTGACTTTCTTTTTTTTTTTCCTCCCCTCAAAATCTGTGTGGAAGAAAGAAACTGCATTCTGTAGTCTGTGATCTGTTTGCATTGAAAATTGATCTTAAAAATGCTTTTGTAAAATCTTTACTTTTTTGTTGCCTGGGGTAAGAAATAATAAAGGGAAATTTAATTTTTAGTAGTTGTAATTTATGCATAAACATAGATATTTAACTAAAACAGTTCATAATGCTTCACCTTATGTAGTTTGTGTTTATATGTTGTATTTTTATTGATCTTGAATTTAATTTCATGACAAAAAGTGGAATACAATTTAATGTGGTGTGAACAGCACTCAGCAAGTGACTTGTTTACTCACCTGCAGCTGGAATACAGCATTTGAATTCTCCACAGGCTAATAACAATTATGAAATTGGTATCCTTAGTAGTAAAGTTGATGACCTTATATGAAATGCTGTGCTTTGAGCAGCACTAGACTGTGCTTCCTCAGACTTCTATGTATGCTTACAGTTGAGACTGTCCCTGTAGATATGCTGCAGACACCACCTGCTCTGCCAAAGAGAGCCCAAGGCTCACACAGCAGCAACTGGAAATTTTACGTACAGCTGAATTGCCAGAGAGTTCAGGAAAATACATCGCAATTTATGTTTGCGGGATGTATCTCTGTTTCAGTGTCAGACAAAGTCAAAATAGCTATGTATTTCATATTTAAAATTCACCCAGATCCTTTAGTCTAGATCTCTTGCTTTTTCTCCACTGCCACCTATAACTACTTTCTGTAAAAGTAACATACTCCAAAGCAGAAGGACCAGAAATCTATCCTTTTTGGCAAGTATGTTGTTTCATATGCAAAATATAACAACATTATTTGAGGAAAAACAAACATGTAAGCTCATCATCCTAATCAGTATTAGCACTATTCAGTGGTTGAGTTACCTGTGCATAAGGAGAGGAGATTGTCAGGTGAAGGAAACAAGCTGGAGCTGCAGGTGGTAGACCCCCATGCTATTAATATCACCACCCCTCTACAGTTTCTAGTCATATGGGTCTCTGCTGTTCCCTTGCAAAGGTTTCTATCTTGTATGTTTGAAAAATGATTGCTCGGAAGACCACAAAGCCCCTATGTGCAGTAAAGAATGCTTTTGTATTTTCTATATTTAACACCTACAATGTGTGTTCTCAGAGAACCCTGAGAAGTGGTTTGACGTTATAACTTAAACTTCTAATTAAAGAATCTTTTCATATCCAAAGGAAATGCGTGGTCCTGGGAAGATAAAAACGTCACTGTGCATCAGATGTTGCAGACTACACTGATAGAGATCTTGATGTTTATTTGAGAATGAGATGACAGTTGCACCATAGTGGGAACTGGCAAAACTTGAGCATGAAAGAGCTAAACTTAGCATGAAAGAGCTAAAAAACCTTTCTTGAGATCATGCCGGACTTTCTCTATCAGTTTGGATGCATTTCCTTCATGCCTTTTTACTTGCAGTTGTGGTACTCTTACTTGATTACAGAATGTATTTACAAACAAGGATGCTTGGCAGACCATATGGTGATATGCAGTTCTGTTATGTGCCAGTTCAGAGAGATGTCCAATTAAATTATTTCAGACCAGCTCATGCGAAAGAACTATACATGGCATGTGTGAATGATATTGCTTGAACCACAACTAAGCTGATGAAAAACTGTATTTATTTCTTGCTAAATGGAGGTCTGTTATGATAAAAGCTAAAATTATTGTGTGGTAGTCTTCAAATCAAATACAAGCCATGTAATTGTCATTGCAAAAGCAGAGTAAACAAGAAAACAATCTGTGCATCTAGTAAACACTCAGCACCCTCATTCCTTTCTGCAATTCAAAATAATGATTCCAGTTTGACCTCTTCAGCACAAGAACACAAATTCTTTAGAATTCAGAACATACCAGTTTGTTCCAGCAAAGAATTTGACTCATGGCATTTTCAAGGTTTTTTTTTTTTTATTTTTATTTTTTTTTTAGCACCAACAGAAACACAAAAGCTTAGGCTGTGCAATTCTGAAAGGACTTAGAAAGCTGAGTCCTGCTCAACTTCTCTATGCATGTGCCTGCCTATTGTGTGAAAAATATTACCTTTGTCTTTTAAACTGTTTTCACTGCTTCTCATTGTATAAATATATCTGGCAGTGGGGGGGGGGGGTGTCTTATTTTTCTCCTGCAAGGGGACCTATGTCTGTGGACTTGGAGAATGGAAACTTCCTGTTCCAATTAAAAAAGGAAACTGGTCTAGAGATAAAGGCTTATTTAGGTGCCTGTTCAACAGAGCGCTGAGTAGTACTTGCACTCTATATACTAGTTTAAGATAATAGTTTACATCAAAACAGCACCTGTACATGATAGTGGCCTTTGATTTCTAATTTTCCAGCTGGGGCTCACTTGACTTTCTTCACAAGTTCTTTAAATCAAATGTGAAGAGGTCTTGTCAGGCATATGGGTAAGGAAACACCAGGCTTGACACTTGTCATGAATACAACAGAACATCTGTAAGAAATACTGGAACTTTTTTCCACAGGACTTTTCACTGGGACTGTTTCAATCAGTCTTTGCTGTTTCATGCTAGCTTAAGAGAATAACATTTTTTTATTTTTCCTTTAACTAGGAGAAATCTCTAATAGTAGTCTGAAATAATTAATTTTGACCAATGAACTTTGGACTCCATAAGTCAAAGAAGCACTAAATGGGAATAAAACTGTGCACATATGCATACATATATGGCGGCATGTATGGGTGAGAACTGCTTAGTCCCAATAGACATGCTGAACACTTGCTTGTGTCTAATTATAAAGCTATAAATCACCTAGTAAAGTTCACTGGCAAGTTCATACTGAAAGTAAGTGCATGTATGAATAAAGCAATAATTTGATGCATACATTGTCTGAATGAGCTGACAGTCGTATGTACAGGTTGTAAAGGACAAATATCAGAATATATGGGCTCAGCAGTACCTTTGTGACCACAAAAAGACTTATCGGTATATTTATTCCACAGTTCTAATCTTGTGACGTAGGTGGACAACCACCACTGGTGCAGATTTGTCACATGGAAGTTTAAAAGCCATAAATTGTTATTTAATAGTAGAAGCCAAGAGTAAAATTGTAACACTGACTGTTTGTTAAACTTGATTAAATGTCAATGGGAATTATCTACATACTTTTCAGGTTTGCTGATGGGAAAACATGCTTTAATGGAAATCCATGAATAAAAAGTTAAAACAAGCATCTTCTAAAGGAAACTGTCTAGCAGAACAGTTCTAAATTAAGTAAATGTCATTCTCACTTATCTAGAGAGAGAACTGGCAGTAAGTACAAAAATATATTTTCTTTCTTTAACTTTTTGGCTCCAAAATGGAAAATCCTGATATGAAAAGTAAGATATGAGGCAAATTACTAGATTATGAAGTCTTCATACTTCAAGTGCTCATCAACACATTTACTCGAATTTTGACAGTAGGGGAATGGGGAAATATTCCAAAGTGGGGGGTTTTTGTATTCTGAGATAATTTGAAATACCCTCCAAGTTATTAGATGTCTTTTGTTGAGCTTGAAGTGGATCCCTACATAATATACAAAGATAACATAAACTGAAGTGTAGATCTCCTTTAAAAAAAAAAAAAAAAAAAGGAAGAATTCCAGGTAAAGTGTATCTTCAGAGAAGTCCCACAAAAGCTCAAACTCTATGTAGTTGAAGCTATTGGAATTATGTTCTGATTTAAAAACATAACCAAAAAGCCCTTATGTTTGAACAGCCACCTAAATTGCTGTTCTGCTTTAGCAGATGGATGGAGTTGAAGAACTGTGCAGGTGTTTTAATTTGCACATATATGTGAGTATTCTGTGACAATTTGTATAGCCCTTTTATTCCTAATTGAAAATTTATATGCACCTAAAGCTGAAGGAAGGATTGAAGAGCTTCCGTTATTCTGAAGCAAACAGTATTTGCTTACCTAGATCATTCCTCATTGTCTGGCATAATAGAAATGGGTAATGATGCACATTGTCATTCTTGCTCCTCCTGACTGAAGTCCTCAGCTTTAGTGTTAGGATGTGCCTAGGACTTTCTACATCTTATATACAACTTAATGTTTTGCGTATGGTGAAGCTGATAATTATTCAACATGTGGCTGACAGTTTCATTTTGGGTGTGTTTTTAGCTTTCCTTAGTAATGACATGCCAGTAACTGGTGATAAAACCCTACCATTGCAACAAAACCCTACTATTGCAACAATTGTGGTGTGCTTAAAGTGCATATGTTTCACACTTTTATAAATCAGCTAGACAAATAAAATAATATACAATTAAAAAGTAAAGAAAAGAATAGAATAGAAAATCTCAGAGGTTTTTGCTGATCATGCAGTACGTTCCACAATTACTGCCTGCAGCAGTGAGACGATTTGACCCACAGAGCATTCATGGCCATGTGGTTTCAAACACCAGTGTCTGCACCAGGCTTGGGCTTCCCTCCTCTGTCTCTCATTGTTTCACACCAAGGCTTAGACAAGGGTGGGCAGTACATACTTCTTGTGGAACTGTAAGGGCATTTCAGCATTTCATGGGTCTCAGACCATTTAGGAAACACACCACATCTTGGAAGAATACATTTTTTTTTTTTATTTTATTTTTTACTCTACCATTCTTTACTAATCCAGGGTTTATCATGGTGTCTATTACTGTTTTGCTACGTTGTGAAAAGTACTACTTCAGTCTTTCTCAGAATAGGTTTTTGCCTCCATCCTCTGGAATTCATGCTGTATTTGATTGTGTGTGTTTCTCCTGGTGATGATGATGATGTCTTTTTTTGTTTCATTCTTATGCTCTTTGCCTTCACCTTTTTAAATATAAAAGTACATGTTTAACCTCCTTAGTACATGTTTAACTCTCATAATCCTTCCATGTTAATTCCCACTCT
Source organism: Nestor notabilis (assembly GCF_000696875.1). Taxonomy (NCBI): domain Eukaryota; kingdom Metazoa; phylum Chordata; class Aves; order Psittaciformes; family Psittacidae; genus Nestor; species Nestor notabilis. The sequence goes on along the minus strand of NW_009909720.1, from coordinate 59,867 downwards.
CTTCTTAAGAGCACTTGAAATAACCTGTGACCTTGCTGCATTTCATCTCCACCTTATGCTAAGAATGACACAATCTATATGTGTAGAGTAGAAATGTTGCATCCCAGCTTTATCTTCTAATGGTTCTCTGCAGAAAATCATGTTGACCTTTTTTGCTTGTTTATCCCAAGCTCATATAGCTTTATACTGCCATGAATTATGTTATGGCAGAAGTGGAGATATACACAAGGATCTATATGCTTTTAAAGAAGACAATGATAGAAACAGTATTTGACAATGTTAAATATTATGCATTTGGGTTTCTTGATATGGGAAAAGCTGTATTATTTCATTGTTATTCCTTCTAGTACCATGGTTTTGACTTTTAGAGCAAGTTATTTCTGATTCTTTTATGTTCATATGTCTTGCCCGAGGTGTGTTCCTGTTATATATTGCTTCCATGGGAGTGACTTGCACCAAATTTACTTCTAGACTAAAAGAAAATACCATAGAAATGCCAAATGCCCTTGTACCCTTGACCTTTCTGTTACAGCTTTGAAAAGGAAGTTTATTACTTACTAGGAAGCATAAATAATCAACAGTCATTAAAACAAAGAAATATGTCTTGGTGAATGAAAAATGCCCACTGCACAAAATTAATAGCTGCTGGTACCTACAAGAATTTCAGAAAATTAGTTACTGTTGTGTTACTGTCTTACTGCATGATAAATGTATTTGTACCCTACTAGCTATTCACACAGGGCTAGATTCAAGTGTGTGATTTTGTTGCATTTAGGAGTAGCAGCCCTGAAAATTCACACTTCCCCTTCAGATACTGCCCAGCTCTGTCAGTGCCTAGATTTCAAGGCTGCAGGAGCTGTTCTTTGTTATGCACCCTCCCCAGTTGCTGTAGTTGGAATAACACTGAAAAGCTTGGCATGTGTTTCACATTCATAAACCACTCTTGATTCTGTGGGCTAGCCTGTATAGAAACTGGGGTTCCGAATAAGTAGACACTAGAGAACAGGACTGTATTAAGAGATTCTGTGCTGCTGCTTCAGACTGCCTTCCTCTGAATGCTCTCCAGAGCAAACTGACTACTTCATCTATTAGAAATGACTGCTTATTATAAATGGGAAAATCTCAAGTACAGAAAGATATGAACCATCTGAACAAGCACTATTTCCGGGGAAGTATTTTAATCATCATGCATCCAGGGAGATGAAGGTGTTGTTTTATCACTGCAGTGATGCAGAGTGCTAATATCATTTTAATTAAAAGCACATTTTTTACTCATAATTTAAAAACCTAGGACATACTTTATTTCTTGGTCCAAAAGAAAAAAAAAAAAAAAGTTAAAAAAAAAAAAGAAAGGAGGGGGGTCATTCTTAATTGTTGAACTCTCAAAACTAATTTGGTGAGTGCACAAAAACACGTCGAGGGCATTCTGGAGACTTAAATGCTTAGTGTTTACAGAAGAGCAAATACTAGGCTTTTAACTTTCTAAGCAAGTATGTGTCAGAATCCTGGTTATATTATCCTATTTTGAGCTCAGTATTCTCTGAACTGAACAGTGAACTTGCAATTCCTGAATTTGCAAATACTCTTCCAACAGGTGTGTTCAAGTCCCATTGTGGGAAAAGAATAAACTAACCCTCATTTTAGGTGGAAAAATAATTTTGTTTCTCTGGCATGTTTATTTCTTGCTAACTGTAAGGCTGACAATATCATGAGTAATTAAGGTTCTAATATGTACCCTCAGCCACCAGAGTTACAATGTAGTCTACAGTCCCTTTTCATGCAGGTCAACAAACAGCTGCTGACTTAAAAATATAAATTTTACTAAGTCGGTGACTTCTTTTGCTGATCTAGTGTAGAGCAGTCTGTATTCCTGAGATCTGAAAGACATAAGTGACAAGGATACTGATGCTACAGCATTTTTCTGACCCCTTCATTACTTGTTCAGGTGCAACAATAAAGAACAAAGTGGTAAGATTATGAATGATGGAAATAATGACAGTAACAGTGATTGAAGTAATTGCATTGATATTTATCACTACCAAGGAGAAAATGAAGGAAAAACAAGGGGAATAGAATAGCAAATGGAATAGCAAGATGAGAAAAGAAAATTGCAAACATTAACATTTTATATGATTGTGGAGAAGGAAAGAAAAGATGAAATACTTTTCAAAAGTTAAGAGGTGAAGACAGTGGGCAGTTAATATTACTTCTTCTTTTTCCTGCTTATTGTAGCTGATACCTTTCTGGCTTCTATGTGTTCTGTGACTATGCCACTCTGTTTTCTCTACTACCTTTGCCTTTCACTACTCCATTATTGTAAAGGAATGAAATGCCCCTTAGTGCATGAACCAGTTTTGCCAATAGCAGCATTTGAAAGAAGTGTGCAATGCAGCAAATTAAAATCAAAACTAACTGAAGCACTGCCTCTGCTCTACTCATTTTTTGTTGGCTTTGTGATTAGAAAACATTATTCACTCTCCAGATGAAAATCAGGCATAGAATAATACGGGCAATATGCAGCATAGCAAATTCTGTTGAAGCTAGGGACACCAGCTGAAATAATAATGAATACAATTTGCAGATAATATTATGATGGAAATGGGTGCAGCAAAATTATCCACTGCAGATGAATAAGAATGAATCATCAGAATGTTCTACTTCTTCCACAAGAGTAAGAGGGTAAGATAAATACTTTAAAGATATTAGCTATTTTAAATAATTAGTAGCCATTAGAGGAATTATTAAATAGTCAAATTAATTTTAAAGATCTTGCCTAGTTCTGCAGTTCCTTCAGGGAAAAATCTTTTGGAAGAAAAAGCTTCAAACTCTTAAATTATTAAAAAAAGCCCAAAACAACAAACAACCACACATAGGCACAGTTGGGTTGCTTTGAATCTTTGAATCATTTTAGCTATTCATCTGAAATCCGGAAAATACCCAAAAAGGTTTCATCTGCTCAAAGTTCTTCAGGGTGTGTGAAAGCTCCCAGAGACTGACTGGAACAGAAGAATGTGAATGCAAAATCGCTTTGAAAAAAAGTACAATATTTTGTGACATTATCTCAGAATGTTATCTTGACAAAAAAGCTTGTGGACCAGCGTGTATGAATGTTTCTTAGCCACTGCAATGAAACGAGAGATGTCTTAATACTGGTGGAGCTAAAGATACCTAATGTTACTGTCTTGTTGCTTCTTCTGTGATGTTAAAAGCCTCTGTACATAAGATTTTCTTCATTAAGACTGTCTTAGGAGGGATTCTGCAACCATTATTCACACTGAGCAGGTGATTATTATGTGAACACGTTCACTGAATTCAATAGTAGCATTGAAATGCAGTTTGCAATGGGAATGTCTTTCAGTAAATGATCCAAAATTAAGTTGATGCCCCACAGGATGGTGTCCAGGGATGTCTTAAGGGAATAAAATAATTATCTGCAAGTATATTCATGGAAAAAAGCAAATCAACCTTTTGCTGCTGTAAAGCCTGGAAAGCACATAGTTCAGAAATGTCTTACTTGTCTTATATGAATGCTAGTGTAAATTGGATCATTGAGGTGTTAAATGTTTGAGATGAAGGTGATGCAGGTCAGCAGCGTAGCTTGACCACACCCACACCTGGAAATGCAGGACTATCTTACAGCTTCATTCAGCATCTCACTTTGCTGAAGTACAAAAAAAAAAAAGAAAGAAACTCACAAACAGAACACTTTGAAAAGTTCTCATCACCATGCTGATGGCTGCTTAAAATATTAGATGAAAACTATGTGCATTGGCAAAGCAGGATATTCTCCTTCAAATTACTCTTTAGTACACTTTGATTTGAAGTCAGTCTATCAGTAAACATATTAAGGAATACATTTTATTAAGAAGATCTGCTATTGTCATAAAGCACGCAGCTGCATTATGTTGATGGACCTCAAATCTGCAAAAAATGTGTGGATGAGATTTGAGAGTGAATAGGAATAACACGCTTTTGAACACCTTGTCTCATGAAATTGCACCATTGGTAAGACATCTTTTCTCTGTACTTGAAGCAGACATCCACTAAAAGTGTGTGGAGAGGAGGACTTGTCTAAGCTCATTTTTAGGGTTTTGCATGAAACAGATTTCTTGAACTGGAATCATCCTATCTCAGGTCAGCATAACATTGATATGGAGGTTAGTAAAGTGCAACACCAATGTTATGTTTAAATAGGGTTTATTGATTTTTCATTTTAAACTAAGACCTGGAATTTAAAATCTATGTGTACAAAACCAGAATTCAATGCTAGCACAAAATTTAGGAAAATGCTAGGTGTGTAGCAGCTATTTTTCAGCTCATGTAGACAGTTGTGGCAAGAGGTTGTATAAAATGTTCCCATTATCCTCCTATGAAATTAGCAAGAAGCATTGTCTGCTACTCATTTTCAAATAAGCTAGAAAATGAAAGTTAATCAGTGTCTGCCAGTGATGAGTGTAATTTTGAAGGGCAATTACAATCAGTGATTATTATTTTCTTCAAGATATTAGTTTGCAAATACTTGTGGTCTGGCGCATGTTCAGGGTAATGATTCTGCTTGTTTACTGGATGTGGTGAGTTTAGCCCTGTTGCACATGAGCTGCAGTGAAGCTCTCCCATCACTGCAGGGTTTAGCAGTGTGACAGGATGTTTTCATAGATGCACTTTTACCATCTGAAATGTCTGTGTGGGTTTTATCTCTTGGTTCATTGCTTCACCAACCACTGTGTCTAATTTGAAATTACTTTTGCTTCTACATATTCTTCTCTCCTTGCCTTTCTACAAACTCAAGGCTGCAAGCAAAAGCTCCTAAAATCACTTAAGTGAAACCCATGTCCTGTGCTAGAGGTACATGAGTACTGATTCTTTTGTGTTACAGTCAGAGAAAAGATTTCCAGATGTCTCTCGTGTTTGGATTTTTTGATCAACTGTAATATTATATATATGCCATCATATATATATACATCACCCATTTCATCAGGCAGCAGTAGGAGTTTGCTGACATTTGACTGTTTTCTTCTTGGTGGCTTGAAATTTTACACTGTCCTTCAAGACAGTTTTTTCTCTGCCAGTCAGGGTGACCTTGGACCACATCAATTTCTATCATAACTGGACTTATGGAAGCTGAATTGTGACAGAGTAGAGTGATGCTGGGGAATAAAAAAAAAAAGTGCTAATAGAGGTAAACCACTAAAAACTCTCTGTTTATAAATATGCTTTATATTTTGAGATTTTTATGAAAGGAAAATGAAGGGGGAAAGTGCTGCATAAGTGAATATCATCTACAGATCACACAGAACTGCTAAAATTAATATCAATTACTGTGAATCTGCAAAATTCCTGTGCAAACAGCTCCATCACTGCATAGCAGCATTTGAAGCTGGCAACTCATGCATTAGAAGGAGGCTGAGATTTCACAGCAAACGGCATATGACCTGTGCTATTTGACAACAGCAACCTCAACAAAGTGCCTGTTGCCAGACCCAGCCTTCAAGGATGTGTCTGAGGGCTGTTGTAGCAGTGTGTTTACACAGAAATGAATGTGAAATGTGTTGCCACGTCAGTGTGATCAGCCGCCTCCCTCAGTGACTCACAGAGGCATTTAGGTTGTGTTCAAGGGTGTTTCCACTACAAAGATTTTCAATCTTTTCCCAGGACTGAGCAGTGATACTAGCATGTGTGTTTACTAGTTTGTTCTTGCAAGGCTGGCTGAAGATTTCCAGTACTTTAAGGACCATTTTTCAGTGAGTGGGTGTCTAAAACTATCTGAAGCATGAGCCCGCAAACAAGATAAAAATCACCAAAATCTGCAGTCAGTTTTGGAAAACTGTTGACATCCAATTTGTCAGCCCCCTGAAAGGTGGTAAGTTAAGGGCAGCTTGCTCACAGCCTACATCAGTCTCTACCTGCTCATTCATACATACGCACACTCATATGCAAGGGAGAATGCTATCCAGCTCAAGACTTCTTTTATCTGAATAATCTCACTTCAGAGAGTCTGAAAAAAGTCTTTCTTAAGATTGCCAGCTGCATTTTTAATGGGTCCACCTGCTGACCATGCTATGCCATGAAGCTTGCAAAGGATTTCAAGCTCAGGTGTCATGTAGTCGCACTGCTTTTGGATCCAGAGCCTACTTGCTGCGAGACAAGCTCCAGCTGTGTCTTACACAATGCAGAAAATTAAGAATGCACACTGAAACAAAATCCTTTCAAGGTGGTTGGCTGGGGACTGTATTCTTGGAAAACATGCTTTATTTCTCTGTGTTGTAGCTCCAAATGCTCAGTAAGGGCAACACTAAGACTTCACATCGCAAGGATGTTGTGAAATATAGTTCCATGTGTGAATCCCATCATCAGATGCTCTGATGAGTGCCATAAAATACCACTGTGTAAATAACAGAATTTAGATGGTGCATAGTAAAGGACATATGCTGGATGAGGAAGCCAAAATAAAGCAATGGATTTCTGATCACATAATAAGTGCCAGTGATTTTAGGCTGTGTTTTTAAAAGAAATCTCTGATGTAGTGGAATATTTATGTGGAATAATGGAAAAGGTTATTGAAATACTTAAGACTGTGTCATAGCAACCTCTCACAAGGAGAGTGCATAAATGAGTGTTGTTGGCTTTAATGCTGACATGTAAAAATTCCCCAAATTTTTTAATAGTTTTATAAAACATCAAAGTAAACAATATTTTTTAGGCATGCTATTTCACTTGCCTGCTATATTTTCTATTTCCACTGAAACGTGCTCTATTAATGAATATATTCAGATGTGTGTGATTGGGAGAAGTGTTCAAAATTCTGCTGTACTCTGCCTACTCTCAGAAGTCATTGGATCACAGCAGTGCCTTCATAACTCTCTTGGGTCTTAGAAACATCAAATAAACATGATCTCTCATGTTAACTTTCCTTTACCTACCACCTTCATGCTTCTGAAGATGAAAGGAAATCCCATACAGATTCCAGGTCAGGGTGCAGGAGATGTTTCCATGTTGTGGACTCCAGCCTCGTTTTGAAAACACAGAGTATTCCTACCTTTACAAAAATGGTTGATGCTTGCAGTAGCTTTAATTCTCTTGAAGGCTGATGTGATTTCTTGGGCAGATTTCAGGGTACCTTCATCCACCCTCGGTATCCAACAGAAAAATAATTCCATGCGTCATTTTGCAAAATTAAAGCGCAGGGGAGAGAAGAGTATTCATCTCTCCCACATTATACACTGTTTATTTGTAACTTAGCCACAAGTTTCTACTAAAACAACATATTTAAGATGTAATAGATACCACTATATACTGTGCTAGGTTTCATTATGCTTATCTTCTGCTATTTCAGCTGTGGAATCATAAATGTTTACATCTAACACTGCAATATTCATTTGCAGAGCTAAAACACTTGAAAAGCTAAGAAAATGTTATTACACATTGTAAACGAAAACCCAAAAAAAAATGAAAATCCTTAAATGGAGATGAGATGACCTTAGAAGAAACATTGTCAAAAATAAAGTGATAAGGTTTGTACATCTCTTGTGGAGTGCATCTGTCCAGAAATCACAGGATAAAGAACCGCAGGTTCTTTAGAATGGCATATTCTGTGTTTCTTTCTCTAAAATACAGAGAAAGACAACAAATAGATACCGTTGATAAGTGAAATAAGCAGATGCCTAGACATTGTTATTTTTTTCTAGGCATCCTGGAAGGAAAAATGCATTTTAGAAGGAAATATGAAGAGGAGAAACATCTTACTTTGCAGGTGTTTAAAAAGACAAACTTTCCCAGTCATGCACAGTATCATGAATGAAAAAACAAATGTGTTTGAAAACAAAAAAAAGACAGAGGTTGGCGTCACGGTATGATCAGAGGTAGGAATGAATCTCAAAAAGTGAATAAAAGATTAGAAGCAGTGAAGTGACTTTATTATTTTTGCACAGAAACAGCTGAATATTTTAAGTTTATTTGAATATCCTCGGTTGTCAGACAAAAAAAAATTAGCTCTCAGAACAGCATTTCCAAAACCGTATCCAGTGGCTTTTGTTGAGGTGTCAAGCTGACAATAATGGGGACCTGCCAGAGGTTGGTGGCATTGCCCTCCTTTTGTTGGCATTTCAGAAGAGTTCTGCCATTCCCACCATTGCTATGTCCTTCTGTCCTTGTAATGAAATCTAGTTTCTTCCTGCAATTTATGCAATTGCATTAGGTTCCGAATCTGTCATGATTTGCTTAATCTGATGTTAATGTGATAGGAAAGTCAAAATCATTTTCATATACTATAATCCTTTGTCCTTTTCTTTGATTTTCTGCCCAAAAGATAAAACATAAGAAATACTTCTGGAGTATTATTCAAGGCTTTCCTGTGCCTGCAGTCCTTACTGTAGTTGTTTTTAAGGAAGCAATACTTCCTTGCAGTGACAAAGAGGCCATTTCAGAAAAGTGTGGGGCAAGCTGATGAAAGAATTGCAGCAAGCACAGAGTGCTTCACATTCTCTGAAAAGTGGTATGATGTTGCATTTCCACATATCTTGCTGAGCAAATAATGAAAGTCGCTCACTTTTCTCTGCAGTATTTTTTAACAAGCTCTCCTAGCTGTGTACTTACATTGCAATAATATCCAGGATAGTAAAGATCTTCTTCAAGTGGAAAAAGGAAGTTTGTGTTATAAAACATAAGTGTTCCTTTTTGAAAGATCTGAAAAAAGTTGCCTTCAGACAGGTTTATTTTCTGTTATTCTGGTCCTTCTATTGTGATATAGATCAGAGAATCACTAGTTCTAAATCTGAAAAGAACAGATTCAGCTTTCCTAGGAATTAAAGGTACTCAGATACATTTCCTTTCAAAAATAAATATTAAAAAGAGGTGCTCACATCTTACAGAAAGGCCATTACCAGTTCAGGTAAATGTGAATTCATGCAAGGTTCATTAGTGTTAATAGGAGAAATGGAAAGAAACTTGTCACTAGATAAACAGGGAACCTGATGCCATGGTAGATATAAGAACAGACTAACCAAAGGATGGTTAGCTATTTTTGAATAAGGTGATTTTGAACTAAAGGTCATTATCTTTTCCTGTTTTGTGCTTTATCAAGAGCATCAGTTACTGTAATTCAAAAGGAGAGGGTGGATGGAAGGGCTGCAATCTCAGGCTCTTATGGGAAATAATCTTTAATGTTCCCCTAACTGCTTAATTCAAAACTTCATTTTGTAGCAAACCCCTTTTATTGCCATGTATTGCAGCATTTTGTGGTTGGTCAACAACCTGACATGTTTCCCTTAGTTTAACTGACCTACAGGAGTCAGAGGTGCCATAGCCCTGTTGTCTGATATTCATCTATGAGAGAGTAGAAGGTGAGCAACTGACCATTCATACAAATGGGTCATTCATACAAATAATGTATTTGATCCTTTGTTGACTGAGGAAGGCTATGAAGATGAAGTAGGATATCTGTGTATGTACTTCACCCACCTAGAAGACAAAGGAATAGACATTTCTATATGCAGCACTTCTAAACTAAAAGACAAAAGCCTATGCCTTGTAGAATGAAAAATGTACTGAAGGGCCTCAGAAGGATTCTAAGCATATCTGTGGATAAGGAAGAGTTATTTGTAGATTTTATTTGGCATTTTAAGCTTTCTGAGTTAAAATCTGTAAATCTGACCTGTTGAATGAGTACTTAACTGCATGACACTGCCAGTGACCGTGAAGGTTATGTTACTTTTGTCAAGAACAATAAGGTAGGTATTGTAATAATAAAATCTTTGTTGTGCTCCAAACCCAGCTTAGGCAAAGTGGTACAATACGAACAGGCGAGACAGGCCATACCCTTGGACAAAAAGATGACAAAAGGAGAAAAATAGTGAGGTGTGAGAACTACATTTAATTTTAAAAGATAACAATATTTTTATTTACTTTACTAAATGATACTTCATATATCATTACTTCTCAGCTAAAAAAGTTTCAGTGAGATATAATATGACTAACGCTTTTTGCCCTAAAAATGTTTTCAGGTTTGTTTTTTGATTTGTTTATAAACTAAATATTGAATGAGCGTGCTCATAAGACTGAACTTATTCTGCCCTATGAACTGGAATGTGTTTACTGAATGAGGCACTATGTCCAAAGTATGCTTATCCGAATATTGCTATCCTGGAGAAATGTAGTGTACTCATTCTACCCCTGCCCCATCAGGGCACAGCACTAGTCCTGCATTTATCACTGATTAGCAAGAATAACAGTGATACAGATGAAAATGAAAAGTATACTGAGATGGTATCAAGATGTTGTTACTAAGGCAGTAACATCGTATAGAAAAGACAAGAAGGAATCAAAATACAAATAAAGAGTTTATTTTTTAGGCTTGTAAATGCCATTGATGAACTTTGTCCCTCATTAATAGCATTAGATACTAGTATTTATCAAGACAGCTTTCATTAAACTTGTATTAAAATAATATATGGGTGAAGCTAATGCAGCACTGCATGGCATAGGTAAGTCAGAAATAATATTTTCATTAACTAAAATATATTTTTAATATTTCTATGTTGTCTTTAACACTTGTTTTGTAATTTATATGTATCTAATAGGGTAAAAATTACAACCACCACCTCTGTCTCATTGCTTAAGGAGTGAGAAAATACAACATCATTCTAGAATGCATCCCTTGCTATTAAATTTTGTCTGCTTGATTAACAGCACAATGAAGTTTCGGTCCAGCTATTAGATAGAGCAGATGGGATGAAAAGGACATATTCTGCTAGGGAGGAATTATGTCCAGTGAAACTTGAGATCACTATTGGTGAATGCTCTTCCAGGCAACCAGGGGATGCAAACACAGAGGAGAACAGTGCCTGTCTACTCCATCACTGCCTACCTGTGGGCTTCCAGCTGCCCAAAATCCATTTGAGAGCAATCATCAATAGTGATTTCATTTCTAAACCTGGAGTAAAGGCCTCAGAGCATGAGGCTGGTAACTGACCTTTGTCACTTAGGCATAGAAACAGAGAAACTAGTAGAATTAAGAAAATTCTTATCTGTCTCACATCACAGCACCTGCCAAAATACAAGGTTCTTCTTCTGTTGATTTTCTAGGCCATGTTTCATTCTGTGTGTTATTTTATATGAACTGCTTCACTTCTTTCTATCAGCTTTGTTTTCTAGGTTTTGAAAGCCTATAGATAGACAAAATTATGTGAACCAACTAAAACTGCTGAATAAATTGGTTTAAGAGGAAAGTAAATGTCTTTATAGAGAAAGAGTTGGGGAGATGATGGTGGCAAAATGGGAAAGCCAGATAGCAACTATAAGAGATTCAGTAGCTTTTCTTCACGAATTCTTGTGCCCTTCTTTTCACTTAATACGTAGAAAATAACACTGAAATGTACTATTTTCTGCTATTTATTTCTTTGTTTTCCAGTTCCAATAGCGTTTTGATTCCTCTTAATGAAATAGCAATTGATAAATACCCTGAAAAGTGTTTCACAGGGGCTGCATTGAAACTTAAATACAGAAAAGCAAATCAATCTTACTTGAAGCTGCTCAAAGCTGAAATCCCCTCTAAATGACTGATGTTCACTGGAAAGAGGTTCAGAAACAAGATGTTCTCTGGCCTTGGATCTTTGCTGAACAGTGACACCAAAATCAAGAGTCTCTACTGTAAATCAAATGTTTTGTTGTTCACAAAAACAAGGGATAAATAAACATTGACCATTCTGATTTTCTGCCATTTTTAGCGAAAAAGCTGCTTTCTTTCTGAGAAAAACTATGGAGTAAAATGCTAGCACTATGTCCTTCCAACAAAGCTTGTAAGGCTGTTGAAAAAGAAAATGGTATACCACAAGGATTGATTGCTACACAGTGGTTTTCCTAATAGTAGAAGGAAATACAGTCTTTAGTGCAAGAATGAATTTCATAATTATAATCCCTTCTTACTGCCATCCTTTACTGACCAAACAAGTGGTGCTATGAGAATGTTGAAGTGGGAAAAGAGGAGGTTTGACCAAAGAAAGCAAAGAGATTAAGTTTTTGAAAGACAAACACTTCAAACTGTACTCTGGGCTAAAGGATCCAGTACTCACTTGATTTAAAACCAAAGTGTATTTGGGAATGTTGAGGAATCAAGGACAGGAAACTTAGAATGAATGTCTATCCTTTCTAGTTTGAAAATGAGTTTCTCTCTTTCTATCTGCATACCTGTTTTTGCCTCCTAAGCAGGTGACTGATTGCAAGGACTCCAAACAGGAGGATACTTATGTTTCCACCAGGTACTTCTGAAATGGGGAAAAGTATATTCCCAGAGTGCTTGTACAGCTGCCACATAGTGAAAAGTTGAAAGTGTTTGAAAGTCTGGTCTGATTCTTCAGGGAAGCCATGCTGCAAAACTCCCCCTGCATGATGAGCTTACAGAGGTAGTGCCTGTACCTGGCATTCATTCAGATCAAGGAAAATGTAAGAACATATGGGCCTAGTATCATGGGATTCAAAGGAGCAGCTCTACGGGCATCCACCTGGGGTATACAATATGTTTGTTACATAAGACCATTACATGGAAAAAAATCATTAAAATGACATGATTAAAATTGCAAACTAAAAATCAGACTTACTAATTTCTCTATGATTTTGCTATTGGGCTCGTTGTTCCATAGATGCAGATGCTTCTATTTTTTACATTATCTTTGTCAACACAGGAAAGACTAAGAACACTTTATAAAGGATATAGACTAAATCAGCTGTTAAGAGAGGAGAGCAAAATTAATTAGGATGCTGTATACGCATTCTTGATATTTTTCGTTATATAGGAACATTCTCTACAAGAGACATTGTAAATGGCACATAATGGTTGAAGCTGTCTAACTCAGTCTGAGTTCCTCAGTGAAGGTCATATATATTTTTATTGACAGATACAGAGGTCTCAAAGTATTTTCAGCCTCCTCGTACTTTCCATGTGGAGGTTCAGGCTTTTAGAAATGTCACTTGTATAGATAATTTTTAGACATAGTTTTTAGTTATCTTTCTCAAGGATGTTACTCTGTGGGAGAATTACTAGATTACTAGAGAGGACAATTACTAGGTGATTAAGCAGAAAACCACACTTCCTCACCATTATGGTGGGGTTCTTCAAAGAATGTGTTAATCTCCAATGTAAACTGTTGAGTCAGTACTATATGACAAAAAAAAACAGCTAGAAGTCTTTGAAGTGAAAGACCTTCAAAGGCAGATATACAAAGAGAAGCTAAAAACCCAGTGAATTTAAAGACAATGGAAGGTAAAGGTGTTAGTCTTGAGCAATTGCTTGCCGAGTGAAAAAAATGGCTTGAAATGTTGCTGTTTGTTGCACACATGTGAACTGAGATACTAAATGACTTATCCTAGGTCCTATTGGGAATTCAAATCCAGGAGAGTTTTCAATCTCTGTCTTGCCCATCTGGGCTCAAAGATAGCTTGATTCTCCTTCTGGATATTCCATTTGAATCTTCCCTAAAGTAAGACAAGCAACTCAATATTGAAGCATTTAAATCTAAATTATTATTGTCTCTTCATTTTTTTCAAGTGTTTTTTCACCATACTACTGTCACTTACCCTATAGATCTAACCTATCCAAAACCTACACCCACCATCATTTTTTTGACTGTTAGAAACCATTTAAGAAAGAATAGGTTTGATTGGCAAACTCATTGATCACAGAAGTGAATTTATATAAACACATAGAATTTTCCAGGAATTAAATTGAACCTGCAGCATAAACTCACACACTGTAATTGATTATTTCTAACTTTCAGGATAATTTTAAAATCATGCTGTTTTTATCAGAATTAAAAGTAATGAAATCTCACAAGGAAGGCAAAATTTCCTGGAAATGTTGGATGAATTTGAGTTTTGAGCACAAGTGAGGCAAATTATGTTGTCAGGTGAAAATCATGAAACTGAATGGTTTGTTTTATGACAGTTTTTCACAGATCTTTTCTGGTTATGTTACTGGTTTTCATCAGTGACCTACGAATTTATTCCATTCAGAAATTAAAATTAAAATTCAAGGAGTTAAATCTTAGCTTGGTTGAATACAATGGGACTTTTATTCCTGAAATTAATATCACAGTGAACCAAACCTTCCTCCCTAGTTAATTACATTAACATTTGTCCACCCAAGCAAACTGGAAAGCTGTGTATTTAAATATGGTTGTTCTTACGAAGTACTGAAAACTATGTTGGAAACTTGCCTATCAAAGCAGCTGTGTCCTTTTAACTTGAGTCTGACTGAAGACCCATTTTTTCATTCACATTGCAAGAACTGCTGAATGTAAAGCCATTAAAAGGAGCTTTCAAGAACACTTGGACAGAGGTAACTTTTTTTGAATGTTAAGGCATTAGCTTTTTCATAAAAATACCTTATTTAAAAGTTAAGTTCATCTATAAATTATTTTGGTAGTCAATGATAAATCTTTTTTCAAAACTTTAGTCTTAATAATTCCCATATATACTTCTATCACTGCTTTATTTTCTATTTCACTTTGTCATTTTTTTAAATGAGAGTTACACAAAATATTATATCAAAATGATATATATTTTTTTTTTTATTTTCCTTGTTCTAATAAAGGAAAAAACATTACATGATACTAGAAAGCCAATGGCAAGACTTTACAAGGAAATTTTTTTTATTTTTAATGGCAAAAACCTAACAAAACATGGAACACTTGGAATTTTTGAAGCATCTTGGATTTTTGTCATCAGATAATGAAGTATGCATCTCTTGAGTCATCAAGGATAAAGGGCAATTCCAGTTCATAGATAAGCTTCAGTGTTTATGCTAGATAGATAGACTCTGCTGGGTCATTCATTCAAAGTATAAATCACGTCACAAGTTACTGGACTCAGTAGAACTGCAGAATTAAATAGTAAGACCAAGGTTGAAATAAGAAGTCAGGATGAGTGATCATAGCCTTGCTATGACTAACTTTCAATAAACCAACGTTTTTCTTCTGAACTATCTCATTACAAAGAAAGCCAAATAAGTAGTGCTATAAGAATATGAAGCTGATGTGCTAATAAAGTAGCTTTTCCTTCAATGATGTTTAAGAATTTTGCGTTCTGGCAGGAATAGCTAGATATAAAATTTCCATATCCTTGACTCACTGTCCTATTCAAATGGAATGAAAGCCTTGGTGGCTAAAGCAAGACACAAGAAGAAAAATGCTTTTTTCTTTAGTGATGGAAAAGTAAAATATCATATTAATAATATGGAAATGATAAAAAGAATAGCCCACTGAGGTACTATTAATTTTTAAGTTCTTGTTCCAGAGGACTGACACCAGGAAATTAGAAAAACGTTCAAAATGCTATTGGTTCTTATTTCATTACTTTGCTTCATAGATATCAATTATAAACATTAGCCCTTTGGTAAGGCTGTCTCACTTGAAAAACACTGTCTTTCTCACTTTTAATTTCTCGACACTTGAGAAGCTGCCATCCATAAGGATATAAATAGTGAAAGATATGGATGTGAGTTCATTACTTTTTAATTACAAAGAGAGAACATTTAAAGAAACCTGTTACAAATTCTGTTCTTTGCTGGTAATCTATTCTAATAAATATATTTATTGTTTCAGTAGTAGAAAGTGAATTTTAAAGCAACAGAAAAGTATGTGTTTGTCAGAGGAAAATATTTCTCAAATTTAATTGTGCTGCAGTTGACATTCCAGAAGAGTTATTAAGTGTTTTTCATTATGTTGTACAAAACCCTCTTTTTGTATTCCTCTTCTACTTTTTGTGATTTTCTTTCTCAGAAATCAAGATGTATGCAAAATTAATTCCAATGAATAGTTATTTAGCTTTTTTATGAGTCTGTATTTTGCCATAATGAATACCTAGGTGGCTATTTCACATTTAAAGTAGTTCTATAATGGTTTTCCTTTATTGCTCTATAATATACATGTCAGCAGTTTCCACATGTGATTGTCTTATATCTCCTGAAGTAAAGACTGAATTCTAGCTAGTTTCTCATCTAGATAACTACACAGTGAGAAAATGTAAAAAACAGCTGTTACTTTCAGAGAAGCTCTGTGCAAGATTAGTCAATGATATTATGATATTTCTCATGCGGTTTGGTGGTATTTTTTTGGTTTTTTTTTTTTGAAAACTAGTTACTGGAGCTGTCAGAAAATTTTCATTTTAAAAACTCTGTCTTTAAACAAACTTTTTCTAAAGCGTGGATCACTCCAGCTACCTCACGCTGTCAGAAAATTTTCATTTTAAAAACTCTGTGTTTAAACAAACTTTTTCAAAAGCGTGGATCACTCCAGCTACCTCACACAGGTATATTAGGCAATTTAAAATGTTATATTCACTTAAATGTTGTATTCAAATGTACAGCTTCTGCTCCAGGAGATCATGACCTTCTTGCATATCTTAAGTAAGATATGCTTCTTATCTGAAAAAATGTCCTGTTTATCATGTGTCATCAGTATTTGGCACCAGAAAAAAAGTCTCAATGGATGGTATTTCTTTGGGGGCTTCTATTTTTATTAATAAGGTTTTATGGACTTCATATTTTCATTTTTCCACTGAAATTTCTCAGAATCAATGTAGTACACCAGGAAAAATTACAGATATGAATAATAAAATTACCACAGCCTTATGGTGTGGGAATGTTTCTATATTAAGGATAATTCACTTGACACTTCTGCTTGGAAAAAAATGTCATCTGAAGGTAGATCTAAGAAATTACACAGTTATGAATAGTATGGAAAATTTAGACAAAAAATACTACTTATTTTCTTACTTAGTCTGAGTGTTATGACTGGGTACGAAACTGAAATAAAAAAAGAAGCCCTTTTTTCCCTCCAAGAGAGCCTATTTTTACAAGAAGTTTTTAGACAGCACAAGGCTAGTAGGAGCAAAGAAGAATTATTTCAATTTGCCTAAGGTGGATTCAGCTGTGGCTATTATCTATGATGATTTGAATTCAAATCCTAGGCCACAAAAATTCTGGATCACTGATTGCTGGGAAGCTAAAATAAGCCAAAAATCTCTGTATTATTTTTTCTTTTAATCTTAAATTAGTAGACACTCCCAGACAGATGGCTTGCTACACCAATGATCTGACCTGGTTTTCTTGGTGGAGTGACCTTTCAGCCAGCAAGAGAACCAAGAGGTAAATTACGATCCTTATGGGAAATGAGGTGGTAGTGGAGATGACATTAATCAAATGCATTGGGTATATAACAAATCTCCTTCACTTGCCATGTGAAGTCTACCTGATAGTGTGTGATGTTTAGGGAGCATACATGACACAATTCTCCGTATGCTTTCTTATCTAGCAAATTTAACTACCGAGTGTAAAACACTAAGCAGGTCCATTCTATTGCAATAGCATCATGTCATGCACTATTGTTTCTCACATGAGTTAGTCTACATTATGTCTCCTTGTGTACGTATTCCACTTGTGTGAGATCATTGTTTGAAGTGATAAATACATCTCACCTCAAAACTGAGCATGGACTCATCTTCTTGAAAATTGTTTTGCCTCTTATTTTCCATACCACAGCTGAAGTTGTAAATGATCTGTCTCATTTTCATTGCCCAAGACTGAAACTGGAGTGACAATGCCACTAGCCACTAACCATAAGCAAGACTGAAAGCAATAATAATAAACAGCAAAATAGATGAAAATCAGTAACAAATATTTTCTGGGTTTACTCTGCATCAATTTCTAACTATTCCCATTGAAAATTAAATTTCAAAGAACAAGTTTTGATAATAAAGTTGAAGACAAATAGCATAGACACAAATTCTCTCCATTGTTATTTTTACATTCAAGGGCTTTGATTTTCCCATCAAGTATTTCTGCAAACCTAGTTATAGAGAGCTGTCAAGAAGTGTTCTTCCCTGAAGGAAGAGGCACCCTTGCCAACGACTCCAAATGATTAATACTCATGGCACTATTTCATAAACAAATGCAAATTATGATTTATTTTTCTGGTTTACCACATTTGGATTTCTCAAAATTTATCATTAATATCTTAGCCTTCTGTCTTTGTAGAATAAAAAGTCTGTTCTTTGAAGGAAACTGACTGCAAATGCTGGAAATTTAGGACTTCTCAGCTGTGTTATATCGGCAAGTTTGATTCGCCTTATTTTCCATATAGCCATTTGATAAATAACCTTACTGTTCTTATCCATTGATTTAGGGATTATAAAGATCAATTATTTACAGTGCAAATGTTACAAAACTGCATATCATGGTTTATTCTTTAAAAATTTCCATTAGTTTTTGCTATATTTATGAAACAATCTTGAGGTTTAAATATTTGGACCCAGATTGAATAAGAGATTAAAGGTTAAATGCTGGTCATTGTAGTAAACTGACTTGAAGGAAAACTGCTATGATGTATATGTATAGAGCTATGAGGCACCTTTAGACAAAAAAGCACCACTTGTGTCACTGAAAGCTTACAGGTATGTGAGCCAAAAAGGCAAGAAGCCAAGACTGAAGAAGACAGAAGACAGAACAGAGGGCATGGAAGAGGAAAGTTACAGCAAAGAAAGCCTGAGTGTTAATTTACAGCACACCTGTCATTTCAAGAGAATTGTCCAGAGGATTTCACATGCCTGCCCTAAGAAAATGCAGGTAGGTTGGTTCTCATAGCAAGGGGCAAACTGCCTTGCATTTACCAGATCTAAAAAACATTCAGAAACATAAATTCCTACTATCTTAAGGCTCTGAGATTGTTTATGCACTAAAATGTTCCTGTTTGCTTTTCCTTATAACACAGGAAAAGACTCCTAACAATCATTTCTTTGGAGCTGAAGTCGATCCAACTAGCTTTAAAAAGTACACTATGCCAGTTGACAGCATATCACTGAAAGAGTAGTTCAAAGTGTTTCCTATTGGGTTTGTAATGGTGGGGTGTCTTCTGGGGTACATTTTTCCTCAGGAAAATGATGGGCAGTAAATGATCAACTGATCAGAAGCTGAATCTAAGGAAGAACCAGATAGATGTGAGAACTGACTAAGGAAAAGGAAAAACATACAGCAGAGATCTTGCCCTGAGCTCAGTGTAGCTCAGTGAGCTTCTCCATGCTGCAGTAACTACTGACCTTGCTCCTGACTGCACAGCTGACTTTGGTGAAGATGAATAAAACAGGGAGGCCTGAGCCAGGGACATGCTCTCCCATAAGTGAGGTGAAGGAGGCCAAACATGTCCCACACCAAAGAGGCCCTACAGCTCCTCTCAGAGCCTCTCTGTGTCACTAGCATGGGGCCAGATGCTTGGGTGATGACTGCTTTGAGATACATGACCAGTGAGATTTTTCAAACACTGCGTCAAAGGCGGTGTTTAAAACCTCTATGACAAACAGAAGGTAATTGTTTTCTTGATGAGGGTAATTCAAAACTTGAAGTGTAAAAGCTTCAATTTGCTATGAGGATGCTGGTATTGATTTAAATCACTTGTTAGCTCACTGGATGGACTGCAAATATCTTAAGAAAAGACAGAAATTATTTTCCCTGTATATAAACCTGATAAATCTTAGGAAGCAGTATAGACTCTACATTAAAAAACAAACTCAAAATTAACCTCTAAAATAAATAAAGAAAAATTAATATTGTGTATAATTTGCAGAACAGAATTCTCCATTTTTATTGGAAATATATTTTTCAGATCCCTTTTCCTAAGTATTATAGAAAATGCTAAGGTAGATGGGTAGCTTTTCTTTTTTTCTGCATAATGAATAGGGGTTACAGTGTTTTTATACAGATTTCAATAAGTTTAATGAAAATCCATTTTTCTGTTGACATTAAAAAGGAAAAATAAACTTTTAATCTCATCCTGTGTAAGGAAATTACTTCTATTTTACTAAATGGTACACATGTACAATGTGTTTAATTCAGAAAAAGAGATATCTTAATGTTATAAGACATATTCCATTTGGATTAGATGCAACCTACTGCCAGAGGAGTAGCAGTGATTGAGAGACTAATAGAATGAAGGGGATAATACTCTTTAATACCTTTCTTATGGATTCCACAAATCTCCTTGATATCTTCATGTTAGAAGAAGCATGCATGATGCTCCAGGCTCTAGCAGAAATTGCTTTACAAACTGAGTGTTAGCCTGTGCCTTGCTTCTGAACTGCAGAAAAGCTGTACTTCATTTCCTTACTTGAAAAATATTTATTGTGTTTATAATCTTAGATGAGTTGGAAGGACTTGATAAACCCAAATAAACAGCAAATTTCAGTTCTACCTTTAAAGTTTTATTCATAGAATTGAAAGTAAATAAGATGTCAAAATCCTGATAGATACATTTTAATTTTGTTGTTCTATGACAGTCTGAGCACAGTAGAAATTACATGGAATTCTAAACACCTCTTCTTATCTCTGTTTCAGCGAAACCAGTAAGACACATGTTCTGACATAGTCCTCCCACATTTTGGTACACCTACAATCAAGCTAGTCTGTTTCTTTAGACATGATGACTCCATCGTCACAGAATCACCAAATGGTTGAGGTTGAATGGGACCCTGAAGTTTATCTTTTCCAACCTCCCTACTCAAGCATGGTCACTTAGAGCTGGTTGTCCATAATCATGTCCAGACAAATTTTGAGTATCTTCAAGGTTGGATACTCCACAACCTCTGTGGACAACTTGTACCAGTGTTCAGTCATCCTAACAGTAAAAAAGTGTTTCTTGATGGTTAGATGGAACCTACTGCCTTTCAGTTTGAAGCCATTGCCTCTTGACCTGTGACTGGGCACCACTGAAAAGACCCTGATTCCTGACTTATCCTATTTACACCCAAGGTATTTGCATACATTGATGCGATCCTCCTGAAGCTTTTCTTCTCCAGGCTGAATAGTCCCAGCTCTCTCACCCTTTTCTCATAGAAGAGGTGCTCCAGTCCTTCCACAGCCCTTTGCTCCAGTAGCTCCATCTATCTCTTGTGCTGAGGAGGGCTAGATCTGAACACAGCATTGCAGGTGTGGCCTCACCAGTGCTAAGTAGAGGGGAAGGATCATCTTCTTCAACTTGGTGACAACCCAGGATACCATTAGTCTTCTCTGCTACTTAAAACTAATCAAGAGGCTTTCTTATAGCTATTTGATCAGCCCTTGATAAATGCTTGGATTATGCTGTTTTTACTTTTTCTTCTTTTTTTTTTTTTTTTTTTTTTTTTTTCTATTTTTGTCTATGTTTCAGGGAAAGTGAAGTTATGGCATTGAAAACAACTTAAGGAATTAAATTGTTTTAAGATTCCTTGGGTAAGAATGGTCATGACTCAAGTCATTTTCCTATCCCCTTTGTGTTTCTTTTGAGTATTTCATAACAGGAGGGAAGCACTAAATAGGCAAAGAAGAGCTTTTCCAAAGCTTTCACTTAGTGTTTGTTTCTGGATGCATGTAGATAAATGAAATGCAAAGCAGATAAAGCACATCCACAAATCCTGTCACTCTTCTGCAGATCTGGGAATTGCAACGATGTCTCAACAGTTCAGTCACTTCCATGTTTGTAGATGTTAAAAGCCACTATAAATGCACATGGTAGAAGACTGTAGCTTGTATATGAACAAGATGTCAGTTGGTAGTCAAGATTCATTAGAAGAGTTGGTAACTACATGGTTTTTACATACCTCCAGTTAATTTTCAATGATAAGAGCATACTATCTGCTTATTCTGTTAATGCGATAAAATTATAAGTAATTTATACTGGCAACTCACACATAGGTTTTAATAAGGTAATTAGTTAAGGAATATTTTTTAAATATTAGTTCTCTAAAGGTGCAACAGAATAATAAGAAACAAATCTTTTGGCTTTTTCTCAAGCAAGGCTGTTATTCTTAGTTGCAAAGGAATTGCCATCAAATGATGTACTGAGTTCGTTCTACTGCTCACTATAATCATGATCACAATTAAACCTCAAAAATTGTTATTGTCAATTAATTTTATTACTATTAAAGACTGGGTAATCATAGCCAACTGCAGTGATCAATCCAGAAAGTTCACATGTTCCTAATTAATATTTAGGAACATGTGACTTCTCTTAACTTTGGGCTGTGTTTTTTTTGCAGTTTAGTTATACTCATTTCTGTGGAAAAAGCAATCTTAAATGTCTTTCCTCCTTCACCATCTTTGTCCAAACCATCATGAGCAGATTAAGTCCTTTCTTAAGCATTTTTAATGCAGCTGGGAATTCCTTGTGATCAGATTTGGACGCCTGTGTTGTTCTTTCACTTCAAACTCTCTTTTGTAGCATTATGAGATAAAGTTCTGAATTTATAGAATTAAAGCATTTTCCTGCAGATTTTCAAATTCATAGCCCTTGAGTTTGATATACAAAACTTTAGTGCATTAGCTGACGCCACACTGTAATTTTTAGCTATACATAAAAATATATAGATTGTATTCTAGCTGCAAATCTTTATGAAATAATAGATCAAATTTTACTCTTTGAATTGAGTGCTTGAATTACCGAAGATCTATGCTTCAGTTAAAGAACACAGACTTAAGTATTTAAAACAATCTCCATATGTTGCAGTGATATTGGATTTATTTTTAACTTCAGTAAGTGCACATGCCAAGAACTAGTAATGCTATTTCTCTACTGGACTTAAAGTTTTGAATTTGTAACACTTGACTTTTTTTTTTTTTTTAATAGTAAAAGCCCTGTCGTATTTTCCAACCTTCAGTTAATCGTTCCTTGTCACTCAGTTATAGGGTTTCATAACTTGGTGAGTGAAAAAGTCATAGGCTAGAACTATGAGAAATATTCTTTCAAAAGTAGTTATTTTTTAAAAAATACATCATGAAAATTTAGTTGTAAAGTATGAAAGGGGAGTACAGTTTTAAAATTTATTTTTATTATTGTTTTAAAGTTTATTTAGACCATTACAATAATTACTATGTCACTGCTATTGAGATATGCATTTCTAAATTTAAGATAAATTAGTTTTAATTTTTTCACATCTACTTTATAAACAAAATCAGTGACT
This sequence comes from Nestor notabilis, assembly GCF_000696875.1. Classification (NCBI taxonomy): domain Eukaryota; kingdom Metazoa; phylum Chordata; class Aves; order Psittaciformes; family Psittacidae; genus Nestor; species Nestor notabilis. Next base: position 36,896 of record NW_009909720.1, on the reverse strand, counting down.
AGAAAATAACATCCATTTGTCAGCTACAAAACTTGAGTTTCCTGTGTATTTTCTCAATGCAGCTATGCACTATGCATGTGAGAATATATAGGAAAATGAGAGTCTGAAGTGCAAGAAATGGGAGATAAAAAAGGGAATTAGAGAGACAACAATGTAAAGAAAAGACACATTTGTACAGACCTCGTATGTCTATAGTTAAGGTGGAAAAATGATGCTGACAAGGTCATATGCATAGGGATATGAATAGTTCCTCAGAGCAGTCTGTTGTTAGGAAATCTAGACTTAAGACAGATCTTAAGGTTTTACCTCTGTCCCTGAGCAATACTTTCAGGAAGATATTAAAAAAAAATTTAAAAAATACATTTTCGTTTTGAAAATCTAATTACATTATAAAAATGCAATTTCTTATGCCATTTTGCCTGGTAAATCAAAGTATTGAAGTACTCCAGCATTCAGCAATATTCAGAATCTTGTCATTTTATGTCACTGTGTATCTGTGTTTAACAGCTGGACTCAACATTCACCTGAAGTGATAATTAAATCGGGAGTTTTTCCTTTCTCACAAAACTGGTTGCCAACATCTTCAGCGGTAGACTTGTGCCTGAAGACACATATAAGATCTTGCATTGATTTCTTTTTAAAAGTGGGCTGTCTTTTTACATTTGACTCTTTGTTCTTTTCTCTTTCAATTCACTTCAAATTGGCAGTTATGCCTGCTTATAACTAGGGCAACTGCCACAAGCTTGCTTTCTTGGGGTTTTTTTTCATGGTACATATCAAATATTATGCTGGTTCTAGTAACATGATAGACATTAATAAAGACTGTTTTCAGTGTGCTTCATTTGGTGGCTAGCTTTCCCACTTCTGTTGAAATAAACTCACCTAATAATTCAGAAATTCTCTCTTCCTTTGTTTTGCATGTTGCTAGCCTGGAAGAATATACTAAAGATAACAATAGTGCTGAAGTGGCCATTGGCAGCTGAAAGCCTTTAAGGAAGCCCTGTGTCTGGGCTGGCCACTCAGGCTGCAGATGCAGGAGGGAGATGTTTGATGCCAGGTGACCACAGCATGACCCCACACCAGCTACTTTTCCTGCAAAAGAGCAGCATTTCCTAACAACAAACAACAGCAAATGGCACTCTTGCTGTGGGTGAGGTTTCCAGTTCATTCCTGATGATCACATTACTGCATGTTTTTGTCTTGTTACTGTTGTTTGAGCGGGGATATATTGCAGTTGCGGGTTTCCGTTAGCCTTGCTGATACTGTAAACTGGTACCCACTGGTGCCCATGAAAGTCAGGAATGCAGATGTGTAGGATTAGTAGGAGGTAAGATAGTGTCAAAGACTGCAAATTACTCAGCATAAACTTTCTGTCACTTACAAACATTTTCTAGTATAACTTGTTTATATACAATTACAAACACAATGTACTGTAGCTTTTTATAATTTTCTAGTTCCTTGTTTGGAAAAAAGCGTATAAAATATCCTCCGTTACTAAAGGGAGTGGTCTTGATATTATGGAAACACAGTATTTACATACTGTTACTGAGATATCCTCAGTAACAAAGATACTGAGGATATATCACAGAATTATTCATGCACCGCTGGCATGTTTTAGAGAGAAAAGAAAAAGGGTGTATCCAAAGCACACCCTTTACTCATGGGTCTCCAGTCCATACTTTGTCTCACAGAGAGGGTCATACTTGAAATTATGGGATATAGGTTGATGGAAGTTCCTCTTTCTCAGAGGGAAAACACTGTTGCCTTTAAAAGCAGTTAGTATTACCATGGAGTTGACTGAACAAATGAAGCCATCTGTCTGCGTTTACCACCATCAAACCAAGGATAGCCCTGCTGATAGTTTCTGGTAGATGTTGATAGGGTTCCACAAGCAGAACACCAGCAGACTGCTGCTTCAGTTGGTATCTAAATTCACCCTTCACTCTGGTTTTGGATTGTGAAGATGGATGTCTTTCCCTGTGCAAGTTTGTGCATGCATGCACACCTTTCTTGGGCCCCACCAGGCAGGGACAAGGCACTTTCTGCTCCCCTTACAGCAGTCCTGTGAGTGGCATAATGACAGAAGCTTATAAGCGACATGATGGCAGTTATGCATCATTTTTTTAAGCTAGTTGCAGACCAAGGGCAGAACCTGCATCCATCTTAAAGGTGTACATTTATAGTGGGTGAAGAAGGAAGCTCAGAATGGGAGGCAGCCAAGAAGCCCATCCTGTACAGTGTGTGTATTTGCTTAGTTGAGAGGCAAGCTTTATACTGTAATTTTAACTTTTGTTCATTTGTCGAGACTATCATGAAGTTGAAACATCAGTTTTCTCTGGAGACAAATCAGAGTTGTTCAGTATGAGAATACTGTGAGAAATAGCTGGACTGTTACTATTATTGTATGCATCTCTGTTCAAGAGATAAATTTTATTAATAACTCATAATACCAATAGAAACAAGTAATTACCACCTTGGTATGTAAATAATCCTATCTAGCTTCAAATAACTGAAAAGTTAAACCTTAAAATAAGCAACACTATTATGACAGCAAGGTCATAAATACGTTATGAATGGGTACATTTCAAAATTCACTTTCCTTGGCTGGTTGAATGAGTTTTAGCTTTTCTGGAACATGCCTTAACAATAAAAAAAATCAGAAAATTAAATTATAAATGTTAAAAAGAAGTTTTACCTTCTACATTAGGCCTATTTGAACATAATCCAAGTCATTAAAAAAATCAAAGAAACAAACAAAAAACCCAAACCCAGACACTCATAACTTTTAACCTGATGGTTTATTTTTATAATTTCTGTATTAAATATCATTGTGAAGAACTTCAGTTTGCATGATGTGTTCTTGCAGCTGAATGCTACCAACACTGAATATGTGGGATGTTCATCAAGTGTTTTATGTGATTCCCAGAAAACAATAGTTTAATTACAAGGTGAATTCTCATTATGAGGTATAAGAGATCATTATATGCTTTGTTTTGTTATATAAAAAAAATATAAAATAAAAGAAAGACTATTTTCAGTAAGGGATAAATCCAAAGCCAAATCATCTGGGATACATAATTAAAGATTAACATTTTTAATTGAATTGTTTCAGAACATTTTCATAAACATCCAAAAATGTCACGCTGATGAAATAAGACAAACTGTTGTCTTAAAACAATAAACTAAGATTAAATTGGAAGCAAAACCAACTATAATAAAATTTTTAAAAGAAATACAAACAAAGAGAATATAAATAGCAATAAAGATAAACTAATGCTAGGAAGTCAGAAAATTGTTAAACTTTCTAGAAAAGCATAAGAACATCTATAGACAGATTTAAGGATAAAGAATGTTTCAAAGAGCATGAAGAAAAAAAAGAATCTTTAATGAGTTATATTGGTCACAGTTTTTCTTCATTAAGGGATTCATTCTTTGACTGAAAAATCAGATTTAACTGATCAATGAGACTTGACAAGATCTACCTTTAAATTTCAACTACATGACAGGCAAAAGCGTTCAGAAATAGATATTATGATAGAAGATGTCAGATGACTACATTCATGCCATACAATGAACTATTTTCTATTGCATCAGTAACTTTGTTTTAACAACAGTTACAGGTCCTAGACAAGTTAAAATGAGGATTTTCTGATAATTTGAAAACTTTCACTTAAGTAGTTCAGGAAAAATCCCTCATTAACAGTAGTTAATGTTGATTTTTCAATAACTCATGGAAAAGCCAATATTTAAAAGAGACAAATGGGATGATCAAACTATTTATGTCTGTCAGCCTGTCATAAAGCCTGAAGAAAAAAGTGGTCAAAATGATAAAAGACTTCATTAATAAGGATTTAAAGAAAATAATGTAATTCATGCCAATCGGCATGAGTTTATGGAAAACAGATCTTGTCAGACCAGCTTCATACCTTCCTACTGCAGAAAATAGAACAAATTATCTATGGAGAAAAGGGAAAGAAGCAAGCTGTGAATACAGGATAAAGGCTGAGGCCTCACATCAGTTTTAGGAAGCTGTTACCCTGATGTGCACAGGATGCCTACCGGAACAGGAGATCCTACTGGAGCAGTCACGCCGAAGGAGCAGCTCTTAAAAATATTAGGGCCACATAGGATCTCCAAGTGGTATATCCTTTTTTGCCTCAGCCTTCCCACTTCAGGAAGGAGGCTGGGACTATCCTCAGTAGGTTTCTTGGAATGGTCACATTTTTTGGGGGAAAGGGTTCATTGAAAGGGCTCATTGATAAGAAGTTTTAATAGTATGAATGCAGAATGTTCTTTGCCAGATGGACTCAGCACCAGGAAATAATCCTGGGTATGTACAATTTGTAGGAGTAAAGACAGTCAGAGTGCCTATATTTGTCACTGTTGCCATTTTACACAGGAATTCTCTGTATAACCCAGAAGTTACTGATTAAGAAGGTCACTGGCAGGCTGAGAAGATGTCACAGAAAAGCCACTAGAAGAGCTGCAGACTGGAAAGATGCTTTAGAGTCTGAAAAGTCATCTACTGTGTCTGAAAGCTTAGCAAAGTTTAAGGTGTGATTTGATAACCCCTTTTAAGTGCCTACTGAGGAATCAGGAGTTTGATAGTGGAGAATTGGTGTCCCATGGTTATAAATTGATGTTAAATTAAAAAAAAAAAAACAAAACAAACCAATAATTTTTCAACTGCAAGAGTTAATAATAACCACTTAGCAAGAACTATAGTTTTTTTCCATTACTTGAAATCTTTAAAGAACATGATTATATGGTTTCATTCAAGATACATTTCATACCAAAGAGAATTAAGCCAATATAACTATAGAGAAAGTCAGAAAAGATGTGTTAGAGCTGCTCATTGTGATTCAGCTCACAGGTGTGATACAAAGGCTGTTACTATCACCACAGGTTGTATGCCATAAACAGCTGTACGAATATTGCTGAGAACAATCTATTATTTTGAGACACCATTAGCTGCCCAGACTTTCAGAACTATTCACCAGCTGGGAGGCATAAGAACTTGCTTGTGAATGAAATTCAGAGCATGCTATTGCTAATTTTAAAGGTGGAATTTCATTAAGAGACAACAACTGGGGAGCAAGTAGAAGGATACAATTATCCCATACCTTCAGGTGTCTTAACTGCAGGATTGTACCATGGCAGGCACTGACTATTCATTGTGCTCCTGTCATCTAGCTCAGGGGAACATCTGACAGAGTAGTTAAATTGTTCCACTGACAGTCTAGGAAGCAGAGATGTCTAACTTTGTGTGCTCTGAACTGCACTAAATGTAGGTACCTATAGTAGGTGGCATAATTATCTTCCATTGCGGGTAACTGTTTGCACCAAGTGAAAAGGTAGAAACAGGTGTATCACCATAGTTTGTTCAAGGAACATGAATAAGCAATGAACCTAACTCACCCTGGAAGTCAACAACGAGTAGATATCTGAAAGCACAAATGGCACTAAGGTCTTAAACACCTTTGAGTTATGGAGAAAGTACAAGCAAGGAAGCACAGCTTGACTTTCTGGAATTCTGTGCTCCAAGTACCTCACTTCTCTGCAGATCCCAGATTTAGGACTAGGACTACTGTGCAGGCCACAGAAGTAGCTGCATTTCTGGCCAAAACTGTTTTGTGTCTGACATGCCCTTGGGCTGTTTAGAGCTATTCCTATCTCTCAGGAGAACTGAGATACTCTACCATATATATATATATGTATGCATATATATATATATATATATATATTCCTATGAATTAAAGTTTTTACAACGGATTTATGCTCCAAGTATATAAGACCAAACATTAAAGCTGAACTTTTCAAGTGCCCTTAAATATAAAAAAGTAAAATTAAGGGAAGTCTTATAGTCCTACTGAGGATAGTGAGAAAAAAGTCAAGACACACTCCTAAGTTTAGATATCTAAACAGCTTCTCTAATCTTGTTAGGCAAATAAAAATTTTATTCCTTTGATGTACAGATGTAATTCCCCCTGGTGTTAATGAGAGTTATGTGTATCATTCAACAGAATAAACCCTGTAATTTAAGGCATATTTGGAGAGGGACTTCAAAGAAAACAGCTAATGCCTGTGATAAATAGTCTGTGAAAAGTTTGAACATTTGAATAGGAATCAATATTTTTAATGATCTTGGATTTTCTAATACATGCCAAGAATTCTGGTGTGCAGAAATCCAATACATATGTGTCCAGTCAAACTATAGTAATCTAAAAAGACAAAATGTAAGAACATGGACAAATTTCAGAATTACTGAACTACAACCATAAAAATGGAAGTCATTCAAATTTTATTATTTGTAGAAAACTGTAAAAGACAAAAATATGAGGTTTTTATATGTCTTCTTTGATATAAAACAAATCCCTATTAAGACCTAAGTGAATCAAAAAAACAGGTAGAAACTAAATTTTAGATTTTCACTGCATTTCTAGATCTCCTTTTATGTGCAGAATTTTGATTTATTGTGGGCTCAGTAATATATATATAATCATTACACAAGAAGTAAGTTCAGAACTTGGATTGAACATTGGAGCAAAATCTGAGCAAAGGCACTGTGTTCTCCCCTTGCTGCTGCAGTGATGATCCATGCTGGGATATTACATTAAACTATGAAACAGTATGCCTAGTACCCAACCTGTAAGATTAATATCTCATTAATATTGCTAGTACCTGTGTGGACTTGCTTGGTGGGTGTACCAGAGCCATTCAAACTGAAAAGCCTGGTAATGACCTGAGGAGGTGAATTCCCCTGCTTTAGCTATCTAGAGTACAGATGTCTGCATCTGTCTGTCTACAACCTCCTAAGCGTTAGAACAGTCCCAGAGAGAAATTAATCTCATCCCACAGTAAATGTCTACCACAGACCAGATTAATTGGTCATTTAGTTTGTCCATTTAATTTTGCTGAATGTACAGCGTAGGAGGTAAACAGCTCAGACATGCATCTAAAGCAAGGCAAGAAGACTCCCACACCTAGTTTATCTACTGATGGAGAAGTTCATCTGACCTCCAGTGACAGATACTGTAATAACCACTTTAGTCAGTGTATTCCTGTATTCATTACCATTTGTAAAGCACGAAAAACATCTGTAAATTAAGTCAAATATCTTAATATAATCTGTCATAGACAAAAAAAAACAGAATGTCATCTTCTTACTTTGAATCTTTATTTCTTTTGTATGCTTGAAGAAAGGTACACCTCACTTCACTTTTGTCTTCTTCAGGCTAAACAAATCCAGTATTTTTGATACTTATCTGCAGGTCAGGTTTTCTGCATCTGTGCTAATCCCAAATAATATCCATTTGATCAAAGACCTTTTTTGCTGTGGTGTGCAAGGATGGCTGTAATACTACAGCTAAGATCTTATCACAGTAGTGCAGAGACTAGAGAAAATCTACTTCAAATCCTGTAGGTATAATTTTTCTGCATGGATTTTTTTTTTCTTTCCAACAGCATAAAATCATACATCCTTTTCCTCTTTGTGATTCAGGTTATTTTCCAGGTCTTTTTCAGCCAATGACCTAGCTTGCTTATTCCTGTCTATATACAATAACTCACCATAGAAAAATAGCTTTTTTTTTTTCCTTTGAATATCATGCTAATATTTACAATCTTCTCACTTTGGTTACCCTTCATACTTAATGAACACACCTTCTGTTTGCTTCTCTGGGTCATTTGTGCAAACACTTAATAGTTTTCTACCCTGCAGAGGCCCTTTGGAGTGCAGAAACTGTTCAGCTTCCCATTTACCTGTGCATTTTCACCTAAACCATGTTTTTCCACTTTCGTTCTACAAAAGATGCAAGAGCCAGTGCTGAAAACCTTACTGCATTTGTGACATGACATCTGCTGTTTCTCCTCCATCCATAAGGCCTTTACCTCTGGTAGGAGGAAATTAAGCTGGTTTGATATGATTAATTCCTGACAGAAATGCTAGAGATTATTCATCCCTCTGCTTTGCTCAGTGTGTTCACAGATATCGGCTCCATGTGTTTTTCAGAAGCAGAAGTTAGGATTTCTGCAATTTTCTGGCATCTCCTTTATAAAGCAGTGCACCACTTTTGTCTTTTGCTATTTTTTCATACCCATCTGTCACAACTTCTCAGAGAAAACCTAACAGTGAGCTTTTTTTGATTTATTCTTTCAGTGCTCTAGAAAAAAAAATTGTCATCAGATGAAGGCAGTTTGAAAACATCTGATTAAGTCAAGTATCAATTTCTTTCTTGCTATACTGGGCTGAATTCTTGATCCTTCATGCCTGATCTTAGTTATTATAATAACTGATAGCAAAGAGGTTTTTAGAGAGAGTAAAGAAAGTAATTTAATACTTAGAAATTTTCAGCATCATATGTCAATCATTTTCAATCTCTGCAGGGGTAAACTAACCTCCTCTCTTGTTTTCATCTTACTTCTGGAATACTTACTAATAAGTGGCTTCCTATTGCAGTTCATTTCCTCCATCAGTTTCCTTTCATCGCTCTGTTTTTCTAACCCAAACTTTAACTGCAGTGCTGTGTGTTTGCGCCCATCCTCAGTAGTTTGACCTGATGTCCATTTTCTATGCAGTTCTTTTCTGTGCTTAAAATGCCAACTAGATATTTCATTATATGTAGTTTCTCAGTTGTGTGCCCTTAATAGTCTTTGTAATTACCAATCTCTTTCACCTTCTCCTCATAGAAGCCATTTGAAATGAACTTTCCTTCCAATTCTCTGATTTCATTGAAGTCTGACTTTCTGAAAACCATGGTTTTCATTTCTGCCCTTATCTGTGCACTCTGTTTGAAAGGTCATGAAATTACAGTGTCATGTTCACTTATACCCAAGATATCTTTCAAGTTGATAGCCTCAGAGCTCTTTGCTCTTGGTTGAAATAATATGCAGAATTTCTCCGTTACAAATGCCCTACAGTTTTGTTATTAATTGGAAGAACTTGCAGGGCACTCAGTGTCTCCCTATGTCTGTTTTTCATAAATTGTTTCTGTTATGAAACATTTCTACTAATAACTACTCATTTAAGGGTTTTAAAGGGTCAGAATGACATCACGTATTCTGGCTTAACATTGCAACAAATATTTGTGCTCAAGAATATTCACTGGCTAATTCTATGTTTTGTGAGACTTTGCCACTTTAATCTCTTCTATTTCAGTTTCTCTTTATTTGCATTTTAGTGCCAGTTATGAGTCTCAGCTATGGGTGAGGATTCAATCTTCTGAGACACTCTGCATTCATCTATAAAGATAATAATAATAATAATAATAATAACTACAATAATAATAATCCTCCCTGTAATTCTCATATGTTTCAGAATAAACCCAATTCTACTTAATTCTTTTGCTTTGCCTGTATTGCCATTTTGTCTCTGCTTGTTCAGCACAGAGAACTTTTGTGTGTATTCGTAAGTGTACATGCCTACACTATCCGAGCATTGAACTCAGAGGGTGATTTTGCATCCTAAGGAAGCTAAATAACAACAGATTAAAGAGAGTTTGTTTGATTCCTGGAACTACAAGTGACAGCTAATCTGCCTATAATCTATGGATTTAAGATCCACAGATTACTTAGAATCTACTACACAGCATACTTCTGGGCACAACAGGCAAATCCATGAGAACAATTTAGGGATTGCAGCAACCTCAGAAATACTTCAAGTATTCCGTTATGGAAATAAAGAGAAAGCTATCTTAGCCATATATAAGCAGAGACATCTCATAAAAAACAGGAGTTTATTAATCTAAATAAATCCTGTTCAAATTTTATTTCTAAAGTATTTATTTATTTTCCTTCCTTACCATACATCCTTTTGATCACCTCTTTCAATTACTTGCAATGGGAACTAGACAGGCTGATTTACTTTGGCTTATGTTTCATATAAATCCACATTTCAGCATCTTATCCATAAAAGACATATAAAAAGAAAACATATCAAGGATTCAAAGGCCTGAGAAAAGTGTGATGTTTTTCTATCCTGGAATTAAAGTACTGAGGAATTATAATTTCAATCTCCATTAAATGCAAACTATAATTTTTAATCCTGTGTGTCGTTAAAATCCAGATTCAATGAGTTTTTTAAACACCTGCTCTACTTCAAAGTATGCACACAATTGCTTTATTGGATCAGTTCCTAATTCACTCAAAAACATAAATGGACCTTATTAAAAGTCAACAAGCATGTGCTCTGTGGCTTACTTTCAAGTTATTTCATTTGAAGCACAGGGATCCAATTAATTCCAATGGAGCTGTTTTAGAGATATTAAATTTACATATTAAGTACTAAATTGAGGCCAAATTGAGGATTACTGATGGTCTAAAGGCTTCCGATTCTACAGCTGTCTGCAGTGCAAAATTATTTTTGTGGAATAGTTTCTTGTTATTAGACAATTTTATAAACTGTAGAGTTATAACTCTTTTCACTTAACATTCTCTTCATAAATACATGCATCTTTCTTAAATCAGCAGCACACAGTCACGGCATGATATTCAAATATAGATAATAAGATAAAACAAATGATAATGTTTATCCACCGGAAATATTACATATTGAAATTCTCAGAACTAATTTTTGGAATACTTTAGCTGTATCTTGTTAAGATGAGGATTGGTTCTGATTTATAGGATCACTGGGAGCTCCTTATTAAACTGTCACTCAGAGAGTATAAGAGTGGAAAACCCATTACGGTGTTAATTAGGTCTATGTTAGTTTTCAGACTAGTGACAGCTGCCCGCATGTGGCCTAGCATATATATTGTCAGAGTGACAACACTACCTCTATTGGGGTAGAAGGCTTTGAACAGTCATGACAAAAGGGAAAAGAATGTTGTTTTGTCTCTTAGAGGTCAGTATCACAATCCAGGAAAAAGCTTCAAAGGTTAGATTTATTTTCTTGCAAAATATATGTAACAACAATATATGCTGCATCTTCATTTCATTTTGCTCTTTTTTTGCTTCTCTTACCCTGGTGTAGCTGCCTTGCACAGACACCAAGTTGCATACCTCTAGATACAAATGCTACTGAGAAAAAGTTAGATAAATTCCCAGATAAATTAGATTAGATAAATAATACCAGAGGACTATATTGTTCAGAAACTTTGTGTTTCTTGCATGACCTCAGCCACAGGATTTCAGGCAATAATTCCATGATAGAATGTATGTTTGCATTTCTGAGCTGTATCAGGCTGGTCTTAGGTGATAGGTAGCCCCCTATCTCTTGGTATCTTTCTGCTGTTAATTATTTTCAGTTTCAGAAAGCAGGGGATGAGACAAAACTTCCTAATGTGCCCTTGTGACATAGAGACTAAAAAAATTTTCAGAAGTGATCTTGAAATTTATGTCCCTGGTCTTTCAATCAGACTTAGACTGCACTATACACATATGCTACTGTGAAACAAATTAAGGTACAATATTTGGATGTTTATCCATTCTATTCATGTAAGCCTACACATACCTGCGGTAAATGTGTAGTAGCAAACCCCACTTCCATTGATAGAAACGTATCTGGAAAGGTTAATGAATTCCTTCAAGTTGCCCTGAATTTATTCAAAGCTGTTTTCGTTTAGCAGCTAATATTTCTTATAAACCCTAAAAATCCATATCCTCACTAGTAAATCATTCACTTGTCCAAGTAGCCAGAAAAGTCACATTTAAAAAACAGAATATTCCTTGGCAAGTCAGTAAAGTATGTCTCAAGTAGTGTCTCAAAACTAGATACAGTGAGTCAGGTCAGGCCCACCAAAAGTGATACCATTACCCCCTGAACCCAAATGATTTTTCTTCTACTTGCAAATGAAAAATACTCTCCCTTTTTGCTCCAACATTTCACTAGGAGGTGATCTTCAGCAGTGTGGCAGACAAATGTGGTACACAAACTGAATCATTAATTAAGCAAGTATTTGTGGGCTGACACTAATATTTATACTTGGGAAGAGTGTTAAAGGTTTACTCCTGTGCACATTGCTGTTTCTGCTCTTTAAAAACTAGACCAGTCCAAGCAAGAATCTGATGTGAAACTGCTGAAGTCTGAGGGCAGTCTCCCCCTGGATTGGATAGACTTTGTGACAGTGTCTCATGCTGTGACCTGCTGAGTAAAAGACCTTAATGCATTTTTCCCCATCTCTGACTTTGATAACTCCCTGAAGTTATTTTCCCCATGTTTCCATTCCAATCTCACTTTCTTCTACATATCTCATTTCATCATATTTTCCGTCACATTTTTAAAACTCGTCATTTAATACTGAAAATTATATGGAACTTTTTGACATTTAAAAGATCATGGACTGCTCAACAGAAATAACCAAAGTCTGTCAGGCCACAATTAGTGTGCAGTCAAAACTTCTCCCATGCATATAAATTACTCCATCTACCAAAGTCAGAAAGAACACGTGGATGAAACACTAGTATCATAAAGTGCTGTTGACTAAACCAAGAAGCAGTAATTGGGACAAGAAAAATCTTTCTTCACTATTTAGGCTGAGCTCATGGACTTGCTTTTGGTCAAAAGACAGAATCCAGTCATTTGTCTGGAAACATACTGTTGCAGTCAGCTAGCAAATTAGCTCACGCATCCAGAATATTTACAAGACAGAAAAAAAAGCTAATCTACATTTTTTTAAGAACTTTGTTTTCACTTAAACAGATGCTTGTTTGAGCTACTAAATTCCAAGCAATGGCAGCTAGAGTATGAGAGAGAAAAAACAAAGTTAATCCAAGATTTCCTGCTCAGTGTCCATGGTCCATCCTTCACATAATGGAAGAACATATGGTAGGTTATTTTTCTCCTCTCTGAATTAAGGAGTGTCTGCTCATGGAACTCACATGTCATCTTGCCTCCATCATAATCTCCTTTGGAGGTCTCTATTGGTTGAAGGTTTAAAAAAGTGGGAGATAATCTGTGCTAGAAAAAGGAAATTGGAAATATATCATCCTTTTGCCAACAAAAGACACTTTACATTACTAACTTTCCTTGAATTACCTTTATGATTATATGGGTAAGATCTTCTAGACAGACAGTGCATAAAGAATCACACTTTGGAGC
>NW_009909720.1:16402-23826 GCF_000696875.1 Nestor notabilis | reverse complement strand
CAGGAATGCTAAGGAACGATGGATTTTCAAAAGAAGGCGTGACAAAACCAAAGCTGCTATGAACATTTCAGGCTTTCTGATGATTTTATCAAACTCGTTTTAATGTCAGATATAAAAAAAAGTTTGAACATAGGATAGCAATTAGTTTCCCCAAGTGTGTTCTCAGAGGCAGCAACTGTCCAGTCAAAAAGGGTTTGGATTTTTTGGTTCACTTTCATATCTCTAAACTTGTTTGGAAAACAAATTACTAGAAATAGTAACTAGTGACTTCATGTGGAGGTGAAAACTGGTAGGAGTGTTGTATATGAGCTTTTGGTATATGAAAAATGGTTCCATACCAGGGATACTCAGCTTATTTTGTATATCCAATGGAGAAATAAAGTGATGTATCATTTGAGATTTTGATACAGAAAGGAGACTCTGCTTCAGAAGTCAGTCAAATTCTCTTATTTTTTACACGACCAAAAATATAACCAAAAACTTCATTGTCAAATGAAGATTGCTACATCCACAGGTATATGCTGCACTTCAGCGTGCACATTGTTGAATGGGTGTTAGTGAAGGCAATGTGATTTAAGTTATAAAAAATTTCTAAAGATATCATGATTCAGGAGTCCTTTCATAACAGAATTCAGTCCAGCAGTTCGAATGAAACTGGTAAGATGCGCCAGCTGAAGTTATCATGAATGGCAATGTATGTAACAGCGTTAAAGTGAGTTAAACAGTATTAGTCACTCCTGAAGTAGTTACTTTTGTATTTATAACTATGCTTATTCCAATTATCACTCTGTAGAACACCCAGACTGTTTTGTTTCTGACAGCAATACTTTGCCAGAGGAGGTGAAGTACCCTTATTATATATCCTAAGAAATATTTTTTTTAACTTGAATTTGCCTTTCTACCTTAACTGATTTCTTCATACTAGAAATTTAAATCTTACAGTACAACATAGCAACCCAAAACACCAGTCTCTCATGTCGTTATGTTTACTTCCATGTGGGAGGTTAGAAGAGTATTAGATTTGTAACAGCAATGCTATAAGGAAATACTTGGTCTCCTAGCTGCCATAATTATTATCAGCTGCAAACTTACTGTGTTTCCTTTTATTAATGTTATCACTTGGCACAGAATTATAATGCAGGTTTAGCCAGTTATTTAGCCATCTGTGAAGCAGCTTAACTCTGTAAGGCATGGTATTAAACAAAACTCATATTAGTTTGGAGAAATACAGAGCTCATGGTGTTGTCTGCAATTCAGTTAAACAAAAATGAAGTCAGTTGGGAAATAGCTACAGTTGGACTGGTTACATATAATAGCATAGAAAAAATATAGGGATTATAGATGAAACTAAAGCCTTTTTTACTTCAGTAAAGCCTTTTATGCTAGATGTTGTTTGGATTGCTTTCCCCTCCTTGCCTCATAATAAACTATAACAAAAAAATAACCTCTCACTAAATTATTTCCCTTTAATTAGTCAAATTTCAAGTAGAATATTTTTCATCTGTTGTCTTCATTTCCTGGCAGAGAGCAGAACAAATTAATTAATTTCATTAAGAGCCATCAGAGGAACAATATAGAATACTAAATCTGGTCAATAATAAACTGACCTATTGAATCATCCTGTAGTAAATTAAAAAATATTTTTAACAGCCCACAGGCTAAAGTATTAAAAACAACATCAAACCCCTTTTTGTTTCATGTGTAAGAAGTAAAGGAACCAAAGGGTTGGAGTCTAAACACTGAGTTCTCTGCTCCTTTGTTCCCATGGATCCCACCAGCAACTTGAAGCTTTGTATCAACTGCTGATACACACAAATGATGCCAAGATTTACATTCCTATAAACCAGCACAGTATCTATCTACACCAGTCTATGTTGCTGCAGGTGCAGTTTCCCGAGTAATACACTAGAAAGATCAGGATGTTCAGAAACCCAGTGCTACCCAGTACTGGTATGGAGAAACTTGAAAACAAAGTTAGTTAGGTTGCCACTATTCCTCCTGAGAAGCCATTGTGTTCATCATATCTGATGGGGCTAGATCAGATTAAAAAACAAACAAACAAACAAAACAACAAAATAAAACACATACACACCAAAAAAAAAAAAAAAAAGCCAAAAAAACCCAAACCCTGCAAAAATACAAAAATCGAGTGTATTTTGGGGTTTTGGGGGGTTTTTTTGGTTGGTTGGTTGGGTGGGTTTGGGTTTGTTTTTGGTTTGGTTTTTTTTTTTCATAAAAATATGTCCCTCAATAGAAAACTTGTTAAAAAATGGTATCCAAAACTAAGAGCAGTTTCTTATGAACACGGCAAGGAATCATAGACCCTTGCTGGTGATTGATACACAACTTAAATTTAGGAGATGTAGTCATTTTAGCAAGCAATGAAATAATTCCCATTTTCCACATATTTGCTTGTTTACTGGATGGATGGGAGTGTTCACAAATTTTATGTTCATTGTTTGAGCTTTATATGTAATTTATATATATCTGTATACATATGTATGTATATACAAATAAAATTCCCTTCAGGCAATGTATCTGCAAGGATACTGAAGGGTATTACAAAAATGAACAGAACAATCTGTGTCTGTGGTGGATGGGATGAGAAACAGTGAATTTAACAACATAAAGGAAGATGCAGATTAATCTTTATTAGAAGGGTCTGTAAAGTGAAGCAATATCCAAGAGTGAACAAGCTAGAATATATTACATGGGAGGTGACAGAGTCTCCATTTTTGGAGGTCTTTACAAGCAAGCTGAAAAATACCAGAAAAAAATACAGTTAATCCTGCATTAGGGGAAGAAAGAAGATCAGATGATCTCTTGAGACCCTTAGACACCCAAAGCAGAGTTGTGCATATCCTTCTGGAGGCCAAAGACTTGAATTACGCTCCAGTGTTTAAGAGTACATCCAGATTGGTTTAGTTTGGCTCAGGAAGATGATTTCCAAGGGAATTTTGCCGTTGTTTTCATTCATTGCACCCTGGTTTGCATATCAAGGAGGTCTCAGGAGACATGAACTCTGTTCCCTTTAAGTAAAACTGAACTGGAAGAAGCACTCTGGGATCACAATAAATTTTAGCTGCTAATTAGAAATCAGCTCATGGGGTCAAACTAAATTGATCTAGAGGAAAGTGACTACAGTGCAGACAAAGGTCCTTACACCATCTGTTTCTCTCTACAGAGCCTCTCCTGCTAGATCATTCTTGTAGACATGACAAAGCTTTTACTGGTTATGACCATAAATTCATGAGGAACTGATGCAGCCAGGATCTGTTGTACTTCTGAGTCCTGTAGCACAGATATAAAAGCAAAGTCAAACAGAGGAAAATAAAGGGAGAGACAGAACTTAAGGTAAGTAATTTTTAGTCCCTTTTAAAAACAGGAATAGCTTTATTAGACTATATTTATACCATCAATTAGATCATCTATATACATGTCTATTTATATACATGGATATACATTCATAACACTGAGCTTCAGTCAGCTGAAGGCAAGTCAACAGGCACCAGAAGTCTGCTCAAGCATCACCATTCCTCATCTCTCCCAAGTAAACATTTCTAATAGAGATTGCAAATGAAATACAAAGCTTTTTGTTAAAAGATGATGACTTTAATACTTTTTCCTGGTTTATAACTGACCCATTCATTATCTGAGAAAGAAACTATCTTCTGAAAATAGTGTCACTGATAGAATATAAATTAGTAGATCACCTCACAATATGACAGCCTCTCTGGTCTCATGGCCCCCCATGCTTTTGGCTGTCATCCAGCTACCAACATTTAAGTGCAATAGGCTGGCATATAAAAAACTGTGAAGACCTGAAGAACAGGCCCAGGAGTGACTTCTCTGACATTAGGAGCTCTTTTTGTTAGCCCTTAGGCTTGTTTCGAAATGCTTGAATGGGTCTTGTCTCTCTTGATGGTTCCTTGGAATGTTTCACACTGCACTGAAACCCAGAGAAGCATGCCCACAGCCAATCACTTTTCTCCTCTATGAAAATGTACACAATAGATGGCTTCTGGATAGGAGAACTTGTTTATAACAGGAAAAAGAAGTCTGTCATGAGGCGCATACCCCTCAGAAAAATTGGGATGTTAAAAGGACAAGAATAGCTCAACTTCCAGAATGTTTTCCTGATGGTTACAAACTGAAGAGTGTTGCTGGAAGTACTTAATGAGAGAGGACAGTATGCTAAATGTCAGTAAGCAAAGATTAGCCTAGGAGTTGGCCAGAAGCATTCAAGTTGGTTGCTCTATTTTGTCACTTAAACAAAAAATAAAGTTAAAAGATATTTCCTGAAGCTTATGTCTAATTACTTTTGAAATTGAATGTCCTTGGAAAGAGCTAAATGGTAAACCAGAGTATCTATGCTTTGGCTGAAATGCTAATGGCACATGCAAGCATGATTGGGGAGATTTGGGGACAGCTTTATTTACTCTGACATTAGAATGTTTTGCCTACAGATGACCTGACTCCTAGCAATCCATCTCACAAAGGCTTGAAATTCCCCTCTGAAATGGACATATTAAGGCTTGAGGATAATACCAGAACCAAAATACTGTAATACCCTGAGATGATGACAAAATGGGAATTTCTGTACATTTGTACAGCAAATATGCATAATTGAGACACAAACACACATATTTACACACATATATAGTAATTACTGGTAAGTTAGCAACAAGCTCTGACAATAATTTGTCAGAAAATGAAATGGTGCATTGTCTAAAATGCAAGAAGTGGCTCCTCTGACCAATTGCATAATGATGAGATAAGATTCACGACTTGCAGTCTGCAAAATTTTTATGATCCATCTACAAAGTGCTGCAGATCTGTCCTCCCCCAGATCTTCTCAGTTAGGAGGGAATTCAAAGTACCCAAGGCAACCAAAGGAAGAGGAGGGTGGATTATTGTTGGTGACGCATATATCTAGGAAATCCTGAACTCTTAAAAATCTGTCAGTAATTGCCTCTCTGTCTTACAAGGCCATTTTTCTTTCTCGTAACAGAGTACTGCTTCTATTAGCTTTGATTACAGAAAAGCACAATCACCTATTCAAATAATGAAGAACTAGCCTCTCTTTTAAACACACACTGAGAACTGGTAGGCTGCAATATTTCACTTAAGACTGAGGCTAGTCTGAAGATAGCACAGCCAGCAAGGAAGAAGATAAAAAGAGCAGCACATTCCTGTGTGAAATGTTATATTCAGATTGTCACAGAATCAGACACCAACTTCCAGCGCGCACGTAAGCAGGCATCCAACAGCACCTCAGGGTATCATTTCCTTCTGCCTAAAGTCATTGTGGCAAGGTTTTGAAATTGCACCCATTTAACTCTCTCACTTTTACATGTTCCAATTTCACCAGCTGCTTACCAGAGCCTGTTCTGCTGAACTGCAACAAATGCCAAGGAAACAGTAACTCCCTGAGGATCTGTTCCAGCTGAGTTCTACCTTTCTCCCTACAGACTCTGACCTTGAGGACCATTAATCCAAAGTTTAAGGAGGTTCAGCATCCAGCCAGCTTTCTTCCAGAGAAAATGTTAAATTTGAGGACTGATGTTTTTGGTGAGGAACACATTACTAGCTCTAACCACTGGATAAGAAAACTGACTATTTACAAACAACAAAGAAACCTTTATTAAGGCATAAGTCAGTGATCTTGACTGAGTTGTATAAAATGGTATTAATTTCATAATCAGTATCCTTTTTCCACAGAAAGAATGAATAATTCCCTAATAAAGAACGTATCTTAAAGATACAGAGCCATGTTCTTTTTACAGTCCAAAAAAATCTTTGGAACTAAAAAATAAACTCTTTTCTCTCGTATTTCACACTAATATCAATTGAAATAAAAACTAACTTTGACACATGCAATTTTACTTATTTATTTAGAGAAATATCAGCACAATATTTAAAGCCAGCATGGAAAAGGAATGATCCCTTATTGCCTGCTTAGGCCTTTCCAGGTATCACAACTCCTGAATTTTTAAGGAAAAGGACACAGGAAAAATGAATGTTGTGAAGTTGGCATATAAATATTCCTTTGGATATTTTCTGTGACAGCAGGCTCTCATACAAGAACGGGTGAATTCCTCACAGCCATGTACGTGTTTGAGGAAGTTGACAATTGTTGCAATAACTACTGATTACATAGTACAGGTCAGAAATGCGTACCAGGAGACAAGGTTACAGATGTTTTCCAGAAGGTAGAAAACAAAAGGCCAGTTATTTAATTGCTCCAGGTCATGGAGGAGAGGAAAGCCAGACAGTTTTGTGTCTCTATGTGTGAATGATCCCACCTGGTTTCCCAAGGGAGTACTTTGTAACACACAAAAGCTCAAATCATCTCACTAACAGCAATCAAGAGTTCTAGAAGTATTTTCCCTGCTCCTAGAGTAAACTGAAGCAGTTTTTCCCCTGCTGAGGTGAATTTTCTGTTAGTCTTACTGACTTAGTCTCTAAGAACAGCATTCTCTACTGCTTCACATAAACCATGAAGTTCTTCATGCAAACGTGCTTGACAGCTTCTTGTGAGCAGGACTGTGTGAGAGTGTTTTTTCTTAAAACACTCATGTCACTCATGACATCACTGGAATACTCTGCACAACTGGACTTTGTTCTCTGCTTTGCTGGACAATTCTGACAACAAAGCTAGTTATGCAACAGCACAGTTGCAGTTCTCCATTTAGAAACTCATCATGAGAGAGGTTTTTATTTTTAAACATATTATATTATTAAGTTTTTATTTTTAAATGTATGATAGTCTTACTAAAAATACATGTGGTATATATGATGATGTACTATTACCAACTTACACTCTCAGAAGCAAATTCTCTTTGATTTCCAAAAAAAAAAAAATTAACTGGCAAGCAAACCCAATCTAAATAACAAATCAAACATCCAGAAATGATTGGCTTAAAAATATGTTTTTATTCTTTTCTTTTCTGTTTTTTTATTCATGTAATAGAATTGTCTTTATCATCTTGTTTTGAAACCTTCAAGGTTTACTGAGGTTACATTTTTAAGCTTTTCTCTGCAACTACAGGGAAATTTTCCTCTTAGGTGAAAGTTTAGATTGGCATGGACCCAGGATTTGTGGCTAAAAGGAAAACATTAGATACCACAAGAGTTGTGATGATATCATACTAAAATCACCTCAAAGAATCTGGTGGTGAGTCCTGAGTTGGTTGCAGGAACAGCTGGCGTGAGGAGATGCCTGAGTAAGCAAAGGGTTACTCAGGGTTCCTAATGAAACAAGGAAGGGGGGTAATACAGTTTTACCCTCACAAAGATAGCAGAGTATATGATCAGGCACAAAGATACTTCACTATGTCTATAGCCCTTGTAAGGCAAAGAACCTGTGGTGACAGTATAATGCTGTCCTGCTTGTTCTTCCCCTTCCTCTGCCACCCTTCTGC
>NW_009909720.1:9062-16382 GCF_000696875.1 Nestor notabilis | reverse complement strand
GCCCGGATCCTTTTGCACCCACTTTTCTCCAGAAATCACCCCAAAAAAGCTTTTTTTTTTTTTTTTTACTCTTATTTATTGAGGAAAAATATGTATCTTGTTCATTTTGCCATGGGCAGTGTTTTGCATGTTTCTTCTCCCTCCACCCTTACCCCTTTCCAGTCCCCAAACCCAGGCATTGGGTAATGCTGTGAATGATCAGGCAGAGTTAGGACTGGAATATCAGCATCACTGAGAGAGCAGTGAAAAATACTTGTAAAGGTCACCTCTGTGGTAAACTGTCCCTGCACCCTTCTGATGGAAAAATACAAGGCTCCTGCTGATTTTGCAGAACTCGCCAGAAACAGAACAGTTTGGATCCAGGCTTCCCCTTTCCTTCAGATGCCAGAGACTGATCCCTTTACATAAACTGAAATGTAAGAAACTCAACATGCCACTTATGCTGGATTAAGGGAACAATATGCAGACTACAGTATCCTCAGTTGTGGAGCGATCATGGTTGGAAAGGATAGATTTTAAACATTACCAGCCTGGCCTTCATGAATCTGAATGCCGTTTTGCTACATAAGCATGAATCCAACCCTAACCATTCTATGATTCTATTATTCTATATTTAAGCCTAAATTTAAATTTTATATCCAATTTCAGTGATTAACAGAAGAAGCTGGTGAACTGATGGAAAATTTCATGTGAGATCTAAACACGACTGAAGCAGCAACTTTTGCAAGGATCTTCAAGTGATCTACAGAAACAATAGGTATTTATTTTTCTTTACTGAGGATGAAAGCTTTTGTCCAGTATTGCTTATTTGCAAGAATATGTTAGTGTTAGAAATACAAGGATGTTGAGAAGCACATGTTCAAAATAAGATCTTGGATTAACTTCTGAGAAAGCTTAAATTCTCCATTTTTTCTTCAATAATATATTTTGTGTAACTGGATTTATTTTTCAGTCAGATCCAAATAAGCAAAGGCTAATAAATACAGTATATTTCATCTTTATGGTGGCTCAAGTCACCTCTTTCAATCCCTGAAATACTGACTATCTGGGTCTCAGTATCCATGTTAGAAATGACCTCGTATCTTCAGCCTGGAGATCAAACCTCCACTCATATCTAATTTTGTCATACTTCTTTTTCCATAAGACCTTAAATCCTGAAACTGCCAAACTTCTTTCAGCTACAAAGAGATTAGACAATTTTTAACCTTGTAAAAAATCAAATGTGGGATATTTGAGTGAATATAAAATTCAAATTTAAAATTAAACTTGTGTAGCTAGAACTGGCCTGCATCACTATGTGTACTGACTATTGGGCATTGTGTGTTGGGGGGCGGAGGGGGGGGAAATCAGTGACTTCTGAATCTGTAGCACCGAGTATGAAAACTGAAATCAAGACAGAAGATTTCATATCTCTTTTCAAATACCTTTATGTTTGAATGTTCCGCTGTTGGTGACCTTGTGATATACCTAGAATTAAGATAAAAACAAAGTTTAATCAAAGTGATTCTAATTTGAAATTTTCATCTTTAGCTTCAACAAACATACATAGAAAACTTCATTCCTCCTACAGAAAAATCAGAACATCTCACTCTGGTTTAAATTAAAGCTGTCTTTGTTGAAGCAAAAGAGGTTGCTTTACCAAAATAACAGAGACTGATATGATCTTTCAAAAGAATAAGGAACTGCATTGTAAATGGGCATACTTGGAATTTAAAATATCACTGGTAACCAAAGTCTTAATCTTTAAGTTTTGGAAAGGAATAGTCACACCATATGACATATTATAGGTTTTTATGTTTTAAGGTATAAAAGAAAAAATGTATATATGAAATTTTTCCTTATACCTACAAAAAAAATGATTATACATTTTCTGACTGTTAAATGGCTGCCTTCCAAAGAGTTCTCATTATCAAGATTCCTAAATTCTTCAAGCTTATTTTCTATTGAGAACTCAGTGATGTATGAAAATTATGCAGGTTTCCCTTTTGTTTTGAAGGAGTTATCCTCATGGTCCTTATGTACTTTGGGGATAAACACTCACTGAAAATCATGAGTATTGATTTCTGCAGGACATTACCCTAGCCATAGCAGTCAGGAGAAATTTATTTCAGAAGCTTTAAGAGGCTATTCAAATTTCTATAGTAAATTCCCATCTGAAGGGGGGAATTATGTTTTTATGTTCACAACCCTGTAATATAAAAAAAAATCAAGTAAAGTTTTTAAAAAATAGTTTGTGGACATGCTTTTTCTGGTAAATGCATATGTAATACTTCTATCATAAGCATATTTTGGATAATGAGGGCTGCAAGGACCAGAAGGCAGCATCAGTCTCCCTTCCAAAGTATGGCCTTTATTGCCCTAGCTGTCAG
Source organism: Nestor notabilis (assembly GCF_000696875.1). Classification (NCBI taxonomy): domain Eukaryota; kingdom Metazoa; phylum Chordata; class Aves; order Psittaciformes; family Psittacidae; genus Nestor; species Nestor notabilis. The sequence goes on along the minus strand of NW_009909720.1, from coordinate 14,013 downwards.
AGCTGAATGGATTTAGCATGTGGTGCTTATAACAACTCGTTAACTGTTGTATGCTTGACATGTGGCAAAAGCTTAAAACCATTCAGAAGCACAGGCTAAAGTAGGCTTCTGCGTAGTGAGGGATGACATTGCTGGAGCAAACATTACTGCACCTGTGAGAACAGCCTACAGACAGTGCCTTTCAAATGCTGTTTTCCATCCTGCTGCGAGAAACCTATCTGCGTGGTGTAAGCCTGCTTTTTGGAAAGGCTGCCCACTCCTCTGCAGGACAGGTGAGGAAAAAACAGCCTGTGCTTCTCCAGACCCCATCAGTCTGAAAACAGGTGCCTTTGAAAAGAAGAAAGTCATGTTCACTCTCACCTGAAATGTCACTGATAGCATAAAATACAGTAATATAGAACAAAACCAGCAGGAGATTTGGTACTCCATTCTCCTGGACTAAGATGTGAAGTGCCAGGACTCTGCTTTGGAAATAGCAAAACTGTGCACTTACGTGGCAGTCAGGCTGTGTCCGTTCTTCAAAACAGTTGCAGGTCTTAAGCAAGAATTATTGGGGAAAAATCCAGTAGTGCACATAGGGCAAAAGGTCTGAAAGATTAATTTTATGGCCTCCTCTGGTCTTAAATTCTATGAATACCAGGCATAAATGCAAAACCAACAGCCATAAACTTAGTACTAAGTTCATCTTTTTTTCTTCCACAGTTATTACTGCTCAATTTCTTCTCCAGTTTTTAGTTTTTTAAATGTCTGTGGAAAACTGGTGAATCTTTACCTACAGATTTAGGCTCATCCAGATCAAGAAGGAAATTAATTGTAGACCCTCAGGTCTCTCCCAGATAATATCCTGCTGATTTCCTCTTGTGTTGTACCAGCTCTGCACCCACTCACTCGCCTCCTGCTCTCTGGGGTAAATAATACAAAGGGAAAGGAATTCTCTCTTGGTCTTCAGATTTCTTTACAAAGACAACAGGGCTAGACAGCAGCACATATATCCACACTCTGTAGTGTTTTAAAGGAAGTTTTATCATGTATTTATTGTGCAATACCTATTGAATTGTACTAATCTAGGATTAGCCAGGAAAATAATAGATTGATCTCCACTTAACTTTTGGTTTGACAGAGATATCCTTCCAAGAGTTGCTATTCTTCATCAGTGCTCAATAGTATCATTTTATGTGAATCATTCATGTAGGCTTATTTTCATGGTGTCTAAGAACCTTACATTTATTTAAAATATATATTTAAGAAACATTTCGGTAAGGTTGAGAAAGACTCCTTTCCTGATGTTACAAATAGAAGCCAATGGCCTAGTCCAAGCAAGGAGGTGTGTCTTTATTTTAATAGTAGAAGAGTATGCATCTATGTCTCTTCTTTACAGCTACTAAATAATTGGAGATCTCCAGCAAGGTACGGAAGACATGGCCAGAAATTTATATTCAGACCTTGATACTTCTCAGGAGTGACTGTCTCTTAGTGCCAGATTGTTAGTCATTTGAGAAATGAGAGCATTTCTGCAGTCTCAGCATTGATGTCTTTAACTTTCAATGGAACACTTTCAGATTTATGACCTGGAGAAGTGAGAGAGATTACATATATCCTTAACAGCTCTGTGAGATGGGGAAGAATGGGATTTCTATTCTTCTTTGCCTAGTTCCTATGTACCGCTATCCTCTGGTAGTTTAAGTTAAAAAAATTGCAACAAGAAATTTCTATGCACTCCCTGTGGGGCATGGCCATTAGACCGCAGTGTTGCTCTCTCCCTAGGCTTTGCCTTCTGACTTAATGACTCCTTCAATACTGCATGTAAATTGAAACTTTTCAACAAAAATGAAAGTTCCCCATTATCCATCTCAGCACATGACTAGCTACGTATATCTGAAACACCTGTACTGAATTTCCTTGAAAGAGATTTCAGCCTCTTAGACCATCTCTTGTATACTCTAACAATGGAGACTTACTTCACTAAAAGGCTTCATTTTCCAGTGGAAAAGTGTTTCTGTAGAACTCGGTTTGCATGGAGGGGTAGTGTAATTTTGGATTGTGCAGAGCTGCAGGCTGGTGCAGGTGCTTGACATCACTGAACTTCTGATGACTATTGGACACAAGTAGTACTTCAAGAATTCAGAGAAATAAATACTTGCATAGTTAGGTATCAGCTGGGAGGAGTTTTTAAACCTTCTTTTTACTGACATCAAGTGCTTAAATTCAAACACTTAGTCTAAAAAGAAATCTGCCCAGAAAGTCTCTGAGGAAGGGCTAAATAAACTAATCCCAGTCTTAAGGTTAACAACTGCAACAGTAATTAATATCACAAAAAACAATAATTCCTTTCACTGCTGCAGGAGCAGAGAGAGATGGAATTTGTATAGAGGTAAGACAAACCAGGTGTCTGTCGTGGTCTTTTCTGATTTTACAGATACATGAAAGAGGTAAAGCCTCAGTAGTTATTAATTAGTTTTACCATGTAGCTTGCTGACACATGAACATCTCTCCACTGCTGCCATCATCCCTAACTATTTCTTCTCTTCCTTTTATTTGTTTGCTAACCCAAATCACCACACTTTACCTTCAAAGAGCAGGGAAAACCCTGAGGGCAGAGACTGTCTCTTACTCTATTTGCACAGTGCACAGCATGATCCTGACAGGAACTGCGGGAGCAGACAAGCTTAACTTCATTCATCAAATACATCTTAAAGGAAGGAGTATTTTTGAGGGGACAAACTGAATCCAGTAATCCTGGGAAAGTGCAGGCTGGAAATACTTATGTATTTATTTATTTCCATTGATTTTGGAGCATAGGTGGGTTGGTTTTTTTTTTCTCCCTGCAAGAACTGTTGATCAGCACTGTGCTGTATCAATGCTGCTTTAACCCTGGCATATCAGCACGGTAACAACGTCACTCGGTTTGCTCCCATGACCTCCAGACGTTGAATTCTGGGGTTTGATTTTTATTTTCTTTTCAATTCAAGATTTTGTTGCCTAAATAGACTTTGTTTATTCTGTTTTGAGCTTCTCTGAGCATGTTCTCAGTGTATAAATTTTTTTTTCTGTAACATCCAGCACCCATTGGTCCCAAACTCCACCTCCTCCTCCTCAGATTGCTATCACAGTTAAATATATTCTTCTGCAGAATGTTAAAGAGGGTGCATGTCCTCACTCATGAAGAGATTGTTCACAGGGTACCCCATCATCTACTTGTGTGGTGGAGATTAGAAGGCTAAGTGTGCCTTTACCCTTAGAAGACAAAGCCATTAACAAATTGCAGGAAGCTGCTACATTGATTTTTGAAAGTAAAGCTTATTTGTACCTTTTTAAGTAACTCCCTAAACAGCCTCTCTTCAGCTACAGCTGCTAAAAATAATTGAAGAAAGAGTATTCTCTCTTTTTTACAACTTTCTGAATCTGTATGAAAGCTGTTTGGAAAAATCACAATTTGGCTACCTTAGGGAACTGCAGACTGGTTACCAAACCAGGTTGTTTTGTTGTTGAAGTAATGGTCTCTGTTGTTACATGTCTGACTGCTGGGTAGCATACTACCTACATGACTAGCTTCGGGAAAAAGACGGCTCAGATGCAGCAATCTCTTCTTGACAGTTTACTAGAATTTCAGCCCAAGAAGAATGTGAAGCAACAGCAACAACAGCAAAAGACTGCATGTCCAACATGGAATTTAGAGCTTCCTGGGTGCTGTAGCCACTGTTTCTGAGCTAGAGAGGATGACTCTCAAAATCCCACATCTGTCAGTGGCCCCTTAATCTAACTGCTGCAGTTTGGTAGAGAAACTCAACCACCAGGTTTCTGGAAAGTCATGAATAACTACAGCAACATAGGCTACTTTTATTCTCTGAAAAAAAAAAATCAGTCAGCTTGAAAGTAATATGCTGTCATTATAGCTATTTTTCTTAGTTTGCTATTTTGTCATTTCTTAAAGTCCCTGTATTGGTGGAAGCCAGAGGAAGACAGAGGATAGGGAATTTGTATACTTTCCTGCAAATTATCTCTCCCTAACTGAGCAGGAGGCAAACTAGATGGCTCATTTCTTTCTCATCCTTTATGACACCCCACAAATGCAGAGACAGATTATAATAATTCACCTGGACAGCTGTTGAATCTTGTATGAATTTGTCCAGGAACTAGCAGACTAGTACAGCCTTGGCCTTCAACAAGCAGCTCATGTGACAAGGCAGTTTGCCAGCACTATGAGATAAATGCTGTTACCATATATCACTTAAAAAAAAAAAAAAAAAGAAGGTACATAGCTTCTGGTATTGGGTTTGGTTTGGGGTTTTGATTTTGTTTTTTTCATTCTACAAGGAAATTTATTGAGCAGTTTCCTGTAAATATAGAAGATAATAAAAGAACTCAAATCTAAAAAAAATAATACTGTAAGTGGAATGAAGCTGTGATGCTGTGTGACTGCTTTACAACTTGTCATGTTGATTAGAAACAAGGTGTAGAAAGTTAAACTCTATATCACAGTTCTGTAGAGTAAACAGTTTATTACTCTTTAGACCAGTTTTATGGATATTGGAGACTCTATTCCCTCTATACAAAATCTAAGTGTCTGGGAATAAAAAAACCCAAACACACAGTACCAAAGTATGTAGTTTTTGCCAGAACCATTGGACTTGAAGTAAAATACATGAAGAATCAACTTTAGTTAAAGAAATATGGCACAAACTCTGCTTACTTCTACAGTTAGAATCTGCTCACATGAGAACATGCTGCCAATTTTATGCTGAAATCCCCCCCTTCCAGTAGCCAGCTTCCTGAACCTTAGGAGAAGCTGCTCACTGCTCAGCAAAGATGAGCTTCAGGTAATTCTAGTAGTTCACCCTTTGGAAATCCTCAAACAAAACCTTCTAATTAAAACAAAAAAAAAAGTACAACCAGCTGTTGATTGTACTCTTATGCTAAATCAAGTATTGCTTTTCAATTAGATCATGGTGTG
>NW_009909720.1:0-9031 GCF_000696875.1 Nestor notabilis | reverse complement strand
CAGCAGGAAAGTTAGAAGTCATCTAGTCCGGAATTAATCTATTAGCATAAGTGTTCGCAATGTTGTATTTCAAGCCGAACTGAACAGAAACTGATACAACATAGTTACTTAAAAAACAAAAGCTCTGAAGAGGATATAATTAAAGCAATCTTTCAGTTCAGCTACCTGAAGTTTTCCCTTGTGCTTTTGTCTTCTTAATGTTTCCTCTAAACCATTGCAAAAACCTCTGCTTTACTTTGTTCCTATTTGCTTAGACAGAAGATTGTCTAAAATTGGTTTGTCTTATATGAACAACAATAAAGTACTGTAAACCAAACTGAAGTTGTCAGACAGGTCTCTACTTTCACGGGCATTATTATTTTTTTATAAGCTGTAGCTTGCTAATGGCAAATACACTAGAATTTTGTTTTATTAAGAATTTTGTGGGGTTTTGTTATAATTTGCGAAGTAAACCATAGTTATAACTACCACTTGACTGACACAGCTTCTTAATGAGATCCAGCACAGATCAGAATTTCTATATATCGTAATGATGTACATTTGTCACAGAACATGCAAGAAAAGAAAAAACATTTTACCAACAGACATGGAACAGTCTCAGACCTAAAAGAATAAATACCATGTTATTTATTTCTTGCCTCTTGAGCCAGGAGGAAAGGAGGGTATATACTGGGACAATATCCATTTGAACAGCATTTAACTGCACTTCAAGTTTTGAAGGTATCTAAAGATATCCAGAAAAAAAAAAAATATGGGATTATCAGTAAGACCTCACAGCTATATGGAGGCTGCTGGTACGTTTCTGGTTAAAATTACCATCAGTAGACCAATTTCTCACAACCTTCACTTCAGATCTTTTGCACTTACACCAGAACAAAGCTCCCATCCCTGCATATAAGCTCCTACTGCAAGAAAACAGTAGGTCTTGTGCTCTTCATACAAGTGTACCCCACCAAAACTTCATTAGGCCATTTTGTGGATACCTGATGTATGAAGGCTATCATCTTTCATTTTCATGAATGCTGCCTCCTTAAACGTTTTACAAACCTTTGATTGCACTGATTCTTTTCTCTTAGACTATTGAGGGGCAATCAAGAATGGGAAAAGAAAAACAAAAGAACATCTGTATTCTGTTGGTAAATGTGATTGATGCAGGGAGTTCTGATTACTGAGGGGCAAAAAAACCCTCAAATTTGTGAGGAAGCTGCAAGAAGTGACTTTGAAAACTCTCAGTGTTTAAAAAGCTTAAGATACATTATAATGGTGAAGTATTTTATGATGTGTCTAGTTTTTAGTTTTAGGTGCTTTGAAAGTGGGTCTTTTAGGAGAAATTTGTCCAGTAAGTCTGGATATGCCTACACTAGCACTGCCGGAGAACATTGCTTGGGAAGTAAGAATCAATAATCTGTTCAAACTGTGAGACTCCTGGGCCAAGGACAGAGGCTGGAGGTGTCTGCCCTGGTCTGGAGGAAAGGGGCATTTCATAGGAGAGAAATCTCCTGTCTCATGCCTGTCGGTCTCATACCTGTCAGCTTGCACATCCTGGCCACATGAATTTTTAATACTGTTGTAGGATAACCCTCCTAAAAACCTGAAAAGAAGGCAGTAGTGATTTCTCACTTTCACTTTGAGTTTCATTTCTCTCACTTATTATTCTGGCAGATTTTTAGGGACACTTCAGCTTTGCAGTTGCACAAACTTCCACATAATAAACATAAACAGATAAATAAATAAATCTCAGCAGGCTAAATTAGCCTGGTATAGACTTCTGGTTGTATATTAATGATTATCCACATATTTTATCAACTAATTTAGTGTTGCTCCCTCCACCATTAGCATCTGATAAAAATTATCAGTTTCCAGTGCATAAAAGCAATATTTATGTGTTCTATTATAGTTGACTACATAGTTCTCATTCACTAGGCAATTGCAGTGTCAACTTTATTGGCACAATTTAATTTTATTTACCAGGAAACAACGTTCTTCAACCAGAATAACTGGTTGTGGCTTTTTTATTTTTCAAAGTTACAATGAAGTGGGGTTTAGAGTACAAAGTAAATATTTAATTAGTAACAAGTTATAAAAGCAGGTGCCTCTATAGGAAGTGCACTTTTCCCTTTTTTATGTAAGAAAGAGACTCATTGTTTCCAAACAGGAATTTTGCCAGAATAACGATTGTATGACACACATACATAAAAGGAGACAATGTCATCCACCAATAGTGATCATAATTAATACATAGCCATTATTGCTTTATCTTTTGGCAAGTGTTGCCCAGAGTAAATAGGCCTCTTTTGCATACTACATAAGGGTGTCTGTATTATAAGTGTTTATTGCCTTGAAATCTCAGAAATATGTATTTGTGTAAACTGGCATATTTACCAGCTGTTTTATTCAGAAAGTGCCAACCCCTTATTGCTCTAAATCACCATCCTTAGGGCTGGCATTATAGAACAAGCAAATATCTTTAAAAGCATGTAAAAATGAAATAAGAAACCTCTCCCAGTTTCTCATTTTGCCTGGGTAATTTTTCTGTTGCCCACTGTATCCCTTATGTCTTCCCCGCGGGTCCCTGTCCTACCCCCAGCACAGCTTACAGTATCTTCTCACAGTGTCACAAAAACTACCACAGCCTTGTCTCCCTCTGTGGCTACTTCCAAGAGCAAAGCAGAACAATTAAGGGTAATTATGAGGGATAAACTACTGAGATAACCTCACTGGGCTCTAGTTACTCATTGTGAAGCTCTGCTCAGTCAAGGACCCTTCACAGATAGCTTCATTTCCCAGGGATTGCAACAGGGAAGGGCCTTCTTACAAACACTGGGAAAAGACGACACATAAAGGCCCCTAAAGGCTCAATATTTACAAAAGGGAAGTGCTTCTATTCCACTACCTGAGGAAAACAGTGAGAAATGGCCTCCTGAGGTTATTTGCTAGTCCTGCTGGGGACCTCTGACATGGGATATTTCTCAGAGAGGACAGCAGAAGTGGCACTGTGTCCTAGGTTTGACAGAGAAGCTCACGGGGCAAATAGGGACAAGATGATATAACACAGGCAGCTGTTAAGCCCATCTGTGCCATAGGCCTGCTGGCCCATGGAGTTGCCCATGAAGTGACTCTGTTATTTACCATCACTTTGGGCACGAATTATGTACATTGACTCTCAAAGGTGTAGGTCAAAACTCCATAACAGCTTCAGTGCAAAACCAAGCCCCAGCACTTACAGTGTCTACACTCAGAGCTACACAGACTCGAGGAAGCGAGTGCTGGATCCTTGTTTGTGCACTTTCATTTGTTTTAGGGACAACCGAAAGTACAAAGCGTAAACCTACACTGGGATGCTCTTTCCCATATAATCTCTTCCACGGTGTTTTCTTAGCAATCTGTAGGACACTGACACCCCCCCAGGCAATCAGAGGTGACCGGCTCTTTTCAGTAACCCTCTAACAGGCTAGGCAAAATACTGAAACTTCCTTTGCAGTAACACGAGTCACATGAGTCATTTGAAGCGCAATTCTGTAAGTGCTGAATCCACAGCTGATTTACAGAGAGCTATCCATGATTAAAATTAAGCATTAACTGAAATGTTTGAATGGCTGTGTGCCAAAATTCTTAGTTTCTTGGAGAATCAGATTCTTTGACAGTGTATGTAGCATTGATAAGTATGGTAGAATTAAGGAAATATTACACTGCAGATGAATGACATTATTAAAATTTTGTTTTTAATTATGAAAATCATTTACTTTTTTCCTAATAATTACCTTAACTATACAGATAACTCTGATATAAACTCTCTTTAGTCTTTACAGTCTCAAAAACATGTAAAATCATAGAAATAGCAGATTCTGAGGTTTGAAAATTGAACTTGAGATATCTGAAAAAAGGAAAACTTGTTATATTCTTCCCCCTTTTGTCTACTGAAGCATTCTACTTTTGTATTAAAATGTCTTCAGTTTGTGAATGTCAGAAGTGATTTACTGGAAAGCCAGTGGTGGCAGTAATGCTGGTACGCAGAGTAAAATGCATACAAAAGGTCTGTTCTGTGACTCCATAGAAATATTGTTCATTTGTTTAATTGGCCATAGGGCTCAGTAACAAGGATAATGGTTGTCCCTACTGACAGTGTTGCTCCTTGCCTTTACAAGAGTACTCTCACAGTTAAAGTTTCTCTTAGAATAGAGACCACTCTGGAAGTGTGGAAGCACTACCATTTACACTGAGGCTGAGTAGTAGCACCATAGGTCATTTTTGACAGGCTTTCGTTAACAAGGTATAACAGAAGTTATGCCTTTTTATGAATGAATTCCCACCTGAAGTGTGAAATATTGTATCCATTTTCTGCTTCAGAAGTTATGACAAACTACATTAGATGGGTAAATTGATTAGCTGTGAGGATTGTCATCTGTTACACAACAGACAAAGCTCAAATCCTGCTTTTAGAAGTAAATAAAATCACAGTTACAAATACCATAATTTTAATCCATCTTGATCACAAAACATGTTATAACAAACTTCTCTGTACAGTGGAACTAATTCGTAATTCTGAAATCAGCACACAGAGAAAATTAGTTTTTAAACTCCCTTCTGCTTTCAAAGCAAAAAAAACCCCAAACAAACAAACCAAGAGACAAAAATATTCATGACAAATGGAAGATACACACATGATTTCTGTTATGAAATTGTTTATTTTCTGTAGAAAGATGGTAAGAACAAGGAGTTGTGTTTTTATCAGTCATCATTCAAGTGAAAAAACCCCACTTGAAATATAATTGAAATCACCCTTTGAAGCTTTCTAGTAAATTTGTGTAAAGTTTCTGACACAACACATAAATTTTATTTTTAAAGAAATCATGGCATGTGAACATATATTCTATTAATATTGAAACTTTAGGATAATATTTATATTATATTTTTTTTTTTATTTTTTAAATTCTGTATTTTACATATAAGTATATATTTTTAAAATATTAATTTAATAATAGGTTATTTTTAATAAAGGTTGCAGTACTAGAAATGTCAGAGTTCAATACATTGTCTGAAATTGTTATTGTATTTGTTTATAGCTAGAAATAGGAACCCAGAGATATAATTAATTAAAGTTTGAACAAGAAGCTTTCGACAGAGCTGGGAATAAGCTAGAGGTGGAATTTTGTCTTGAAATTGGAGAGAGTTTGCTATTGCCATTCGAAGAAAGTCAACGATCCCTTCACACTTGTTGGTTACGGATAGGTAACCGCTGCTTCAAGTGCAATTGTTTAGGGCATGATCATACTGGTATCCAGCAGATACCAAGCTTCATCTGACAGGTTTTTTGCGGCACCTTTTGCATTTACAATAAGGCACCCGAAAGTGTACTGATTGTTTCTTGCTTTTGTCTTGGCTTGTACAACATGTCTTATTGCAGAGATGCCTTTGATTGCATCTATTTGCTATGTGAGCCCCAGGAAAAGTTATTCTAAGAATTATAATAATGTCAGATCCAAATCCAAATCAGGTCAGAGACCACAACCCATTTTAAAAGTTGCTCTAAGAGGTTGATAAGACATCGTCACAGACATATTGTCCATAGGAGTTGACAATTCAGCAGCATATGTATTTTCTGAATTATATTTGATAAATTTTATATTTAATTTGACAAACAAATGCCTATAGCAGAAACATTAGTGATCTAGATCAGTGATGATGTTGAGTCTGTTTATATTGGGAATTGCAACATTTTGCTCAGAAATAAGAAGGCAACAAAAAGCTTGGAATCACTTCATTGTCTCTCCCCTGGAGGACAGAAAAACATCTGGATAATTACTTTTATGAAGCAGCCCTAAGAAGTACAGTACAGTATCTCATCCAAAAAGGCCACTGTGAAAATAGAATACAGGACTTTTAATGGAGAATTCAATGAAAGAAGAGCAACACAATTTGAATACAACTAAATGTTAAAGAGCTATCAGGAGACACAACAAAACACTGCTTAGGAAATACTTGTGCAAAAATTGAGCTGACAAAATAGAAGTTCCAGTTCAGTGCTCCAACTTTCATTATCACATACAAGAGGAGACAAAAATTGACTTTTGTTCACGCTGTTCCCATCCAGATTTGACTGAGATTAGTCACAACAGTATATGTTTTGGTGTAAAATGTTCAATATCCTAATCTGTTCTCCTTCTAAGCCTTTTTAAGAAGGCTGTATATCAACACAAGGCCTAACTGTCAGGAGATTTTCCTCAGTGCTAAAGTTACACTGTGCTGTCTCAAATTTATCAAGATGCCCACTACTGATTCTTCTAGCTTGCACATCTATTATTGTCACACGTTTAATTCTCAGGCAAGTTATACAAAATGCAGCTCTCAGTCAACTTCAACCTCCAGTATTTCTGTGTACTCCTCCTCTGCCTGAGTAATTCTGGTCTATTCCACACACTTTCTTTAATGGTGGCCATTTCTACTCTAAATCCTGTTGCTCATAATAGGTAGATTTTATGCCCTGTCTTGTGATTCAGATGATGTTGACTGATGCCTTTGGATTTCACTGGACATACATGTACATGCATTTACATAATTACTAAGCTTCAATGTAAATACCCCTTAAAGGCCAAGGTGACAATACGTCTCCAAAACTCAAGACTAAAGACTAAGGCATTATTTAGACCCTATAAGATATGAATTTTTCAGTCTGTTCTAGTATTAAGCAGTGAGTATAGTGGCAGAAGAACAAAGACTTTGCAGTGCTGGGCAGGGAGTGATTTTCAAATGGGACTGGCAGGGAGTAAATTTCAAAACTGGAGTGGAGGATGTCCTCATGTGTAATCCCCATGCGAGGGGGTACCCAACCTTTCACTCTGCGGACATGGGGCAAGTGGATGAAATCTTAGCCATACCGCTGTCTCATTATTTTATTGAAATAAAGCAGTGTGTACTTTGCAGGCTTCAGAACTATCTTTGGAAACATCTATATTTGTCCTGAGGTTATTTTTACTATAAAGGACTAAAGGACTTATTTACACACCTGACAAAAATTAATCAAACCCACTTATTCAGCAGCAGAACAGTGAATCTCTGTACAACCCTGCACCCTCCACCCTGTAACTTAGTACCCACACCATAACTTGTTACCTGATCACACTCCTATGTGTACTTACCCGCCCTCCCAAGGAGTTTGTATAATAGTGTTACCTTGGGCCAGATTTCACATTATGAGCTTCACATTTCCAGGTTCAATCACTTCATGGTTTTCCCCATTCCTTTCGTAGTCTTAGGCAGCTATCTTTTAAATGAGGGTTATTTACTCCAAATGGTGAAAAATGCTGGTATGTAGCAATGAGTTTTCTATCTGGAGGGGTGTCTGGATCCATCCCCACTTCCAAGGACAATTCATGTGTTTCACATTAAACGTGAGAGGCCTTGAAGTGATCTCATCTAGCAAATAGTGCACACTCATTTCAGAGGGGGTACAGAGCTAGCAAGTGCTGTATTCAGCTTTCGAATTAGGCTGCTCTTTTTCTGTTCCCTTGCCTTGCTTCTGCCCCTTTGGAGAAGCAGTTTTCAAAAACAGACTAGTAAGAAATAAATTACTGTTTGGAAAACTTTCCCTGAAAATATTCTTTGCTTCTTTCTGCTTGGAGAGACTTGCTTAAAGATAAGGCATGTGTTAAGTAATGATTCAAAAGCTAATGATATGTAACTCTGGGGCAGTCAGAGTTTTTGGATTACAATTGATGTTAACCTCCAGCAAATCTCTACAGAAGCTCTACTGTAGTCTCTTGCCTCCCCTTTTTCTTTGCCAAAATGTGCTTTCTTCACTGGTGCTTTTTCCTGAAATAATATTTTTTCTGAAAGTATGCTGCAGAGGTAATGTGGGTAATGAAGAAGTACAAAAAAGTGCTGGAAGTGAGAAAAAATAGAAGAAAACTGTCTGGTTTACCTCTCCCAATTAAAAGTGATATGCAATGTATGATGTGCACTGCCTGTGGCATTTTCCAATCCTCTCTTAAAGATTGTGAAGTAAAAGACTTTTGAGAGGAAGCAGAGAGAGTGTGGTTTGGTAAATGTGGAAAAGGGATGGGAGAGGGGAGGGACTTTTTGCTTTCTTCTGCTACTTAACGAGTAGTTATAGAGAAAGTGGAAAATAACATTTATTGGAGGTGCACCCTGAAAGTCTGAAAGGCAGCAGACATGTATTTCAGCAAAGAACATTTCGATTAGATGTAAGAAAAAAAAAATTCTCAGTATGGGTCAAACCATTTCCCCAGAGATTTTTCTGGAATCTCTCATTTTGCAGAGACTTGAAAAGCACATGACTAACTCCAATTAACTTTTACTTTGATCCTGTTTTGGACAGGAGGTTGGACCAGATGATCTCCATAGGCCCCTTCCAACCTTAATTACTCTTTTTTTTCCCAATAATTTAGCAGCAGAACTTGTGTCAGAGACATGATTAGAAAAAAAGAATATAGAATCATAGAATCACAGAATAGTTAGGGTTGGAAAGGACCTTAAGATCATCTAGTTCCAACCCTCCCTGCCATGAGCAGGGACACCACACACTAAACTATGCCACCCAAGGCTCTGTCCAACCTGGCCTTGAACACTGCCAGGGTTGGAGCATTCACAGCTTCCTTGAGCAACCCATTCCACTGCCTCACCACCCTCACAGGAAAGAACTTTTTCCATGTATCTAATCTAAACTTCCTCTGTTTAAGTTCAAACCCATTCCCCCTTGTCCTACCACTAGAGTCCCTAACGAAGAGTCCCTCCCCAGCATCCTTGCAGGCCCCCTTCAGATATTGGAATATATTTATAATCTTCATGTTCCCATTTTATACTTTCTATCTGGGGTTTTTTTCCTTTCCTTTTATTCTTCAGCTCTGACATTTCTGGTACAGCACTGTTAGAAAGAACACTTTTCTTGACCTATCAAAACAATTTGCATGTTTTCTTAAAACTCTTATATACATAAGAATCATGAAGTTTTTTAAAGTTATGGCATTCCTTATGAAAATACCAGTTTAAAATAAAATAAAATAAAATAAAATAA
>NW_009909719.1:53773-59858 GCF_000696875.1 Nestor notabilis | reverse complement strand
TGGACAGTGGCCGAGCAACTTCATTTGCCATTTGATGACTAGTGTTAGCCTACAATGTTAAACTAGGGGAAAAAAATCTAAGTGAAGAAATCTAACAAAATCGACCACAATCACCTTTTGTACAGGGGTAGTAATAAAGAGATGCAATGGCTCAGCTACACAAGATGGAGGCAAATACTGTTAGGAATACAGAAGCAATGAAACAAGGAACAAAGAAGCATAAAATATACCTTACCTGTCTCTAGTGACTATCTGGAGTAATACCTTTACTGATACTGAATGATATTTTCTCAGGTGGATGATATATTACAGTTTTCTACCCAGAAAAATTTAAAAAAAAATAAAAATGAATGCTGGGATAGCCTTCTTTCTGTCCACATTTGAAAAACACCTAGGTCACCAATCTGTGGCTAGATGTGACTGCAAGCTTAAAGCACATACTGAGGAAAACATTCTGCAAATTCTAATAAAAAGGAACCGTGGTTCCCTGTAAATGAAATTAGAGGAAAAGGCTTCCAAAAAAAAGAGTATTATGTGAGAATTTCTAGTATTTGGGTCAACTTCAGTGGCTTACTTTGGGTTTAGTTTTAGGCACTTTTTCGAAAGATCGTATATGGCAAGCTAATCGGTGCCTGTAAGTTCACAGAGAAAGAATTTTGAACTCTTATGAAGAGGTGTAGTAGGATAAAGACTGTTAAATCCCACTCAATGCTTTGAAAATTTACCACCTAGTGTTCTTGAAAATTATTTCTCCTGCATGAAGAGGACTAGAAAGAAGGAAGTAATTAAATGAAGAAAGATGTTCCAAGAGAAAGAAAGAAAAAAAAACCAAAAAACAAAACCAAAACCAACTAGAAACACAAGTTTCTTAGATCAGAACATTTATTGGTGATTTTGGGGAGTTCAGAATTAATAATCCTTAAACCCCATTTCTTCTATGTTAAACTGGTTGCCTTATCATCAATGAATAAATGGGAAGACAAATGTTATTTTACAAATAGAAACTTGGGAATTTTACACCCCCTGTCATCTTTAAAAAGGAGACTTCTGGTAGTTTCTGGAAAGACTACTCAAAGAAATACCATTATTTGTTTTAAGTTGGTAATTTTGAGTACTAGTATAATATCTTCTACATCCTCTTGTGTCCTTCTGAGTTTGTTTAGAGTTATTTTTTGTGTATGACTGAACCTTAAATTTGCAATTTTTCTAACTGTGAAATAGAAGATAACCACTACTGACCCCAGTTATAGTCAAGATTTTACAGACTTATTCATATATGCTGAATGATTTTGTTCATAATAACAATACATATATTTATAGAATTCTTCTTTTCTGCCTCCCTGAAGCTACACACTGACCAAGATAAAGGAGATGGAAATTTGAAATACATAT
This sequence comes from Nestor notabilis, assembly GCF_000696875.1. Lineage (NCBI taxonomy): Eukaryota > Metazoa > Chordata > Aves > Psittaciformes > Psittacidae > Nestor > Nestor notabilis. Next base: position 58,466 of record NW_009909719.1, on the reverse strand, counting down.
TAACAGGAGATGGGGCTGGCAGTCTGTTCATTATAGATGAAAATACAGGAGATATTCATGCTGCAAAGAAACTGGACAGAGAAGAAAAGTCCCTATATGTGCTACGTGCCAAGGCTATAGACAGAAAAACTGGAAGACAAGTGGAGCCAGAGTCCGAATTTATCATTAAAATCCACGATATCAATGACAATGAACCAAAATTCACCAAGGACATGTACACCGCCAGTGTTCCAGAGATGTCTAGAGTTGGTAGGTAAAATTTATCTTTACATAAAATACAAATGGGTTTCAGTTGATTTGGAACTTTTAAATAATTTATTATTTGAGGCACATAATGTTTGAGGCACTTAATTCTGTGAATATCCATGGAACTATTTTTATTGGCATTAATGTATCATAAATTATTTATTCTGTTTTTATCTCTTTCATCTTCACCCACTTTTTAATCCTTTTTCCACACTATAGGCTATTCTTTACCCTTTTAACTCACCAGAACCATCAAGGAATGTAGGTTGTCTTATCAGTTGCTACATAGTTTTACCACAGCTGAGAATATAACTTGCATAAAAATATATTCTCTTTGTATTTGTAATGTCTAATTTATCAAACCTCTCTGTACCTTTAGACACAACTTTAAACATGTAAGTATGTAAATCAGTTAAGGTCTCAAAAATGATGGAAAATATCTTTCTCAAAAATGAAAAAAACCCTTGTTTGTTTGTTTGTTTTGTTACTGTTGGCTTTTTATGTCTGTTTGAATGTTTTTAAATTATTTTTTTATCTTTGGTATCAATATTAATAGTTGTTGTTGGATGCTTTTTTTTCTTAACATGGACTTGTTCAAATAATATAAAGTGATAGATAACATTCATCAGCACACATTCATCAGAAGTTATCATGATTACCTAAATGCTCTGTTGTTTTATAGAAGAGACAGTCTCTCTGACGAATAAGCATAAAACACATAGGTTATGGGAAACAACTGACAGAAAAATTCTCAAGAGTTATTTACCTATCATGGATTACTGTAATGGTTTACAAAATCAGCCCTGTACGATGGCAGTGCTAAAAAAGACAACAAAATACCAATCAACATTTGTGACTAATATGTATCTTTGCAAAATAATTTCCAGAAGCTAATAATTATGTCTGAAAGCAGTAACAGAAGTATAACGGAACAGGACTCTTATTTTATAACTCTCTTTTTTAATCATAAGAATAGAATACCTACACTAATATGCATAGTGCAAAGAGTCCAAGAATGGTTCTTTTAAAGATACATGGAAAATAGAGCAATCCTTTCCATTCAGAATTTACTTTGCTGACAATCTGCGAAGGAAAATATATTAGTAGAAGGGAACTCCATAAGTATAGATAGGATAAAAAGCGTGATGTCCACGCTTAACCGTATCACTTAGCCCAACTTCATCAGACTCAATGGAGAAGCAGGAATAAAAGACAAGAGAAAAGAATAAGATCCAGTGCTTTGGCACTGGTTGTGAATTTTTAAGTCTATGACATGTCTATGTTTGATGAGGATGATGATAGAATAAGTACCATTATGTACTTTAAGATGACAAAGTGTCCATTAAAAACCCAAGTAAAGGTAAGTCTTGCTGTGAAGAAAGAATTAGAGAAAAATGATTTAAACAGTAAAAGATGTCCCTTAGATTCCAATTTGAAGGCAAAAAAGGGGTCTGAGTTACTCTTTGCTCTGTTTAGTTGTCATTTGCATTTGGGAATACAAAAGCTACACTGGAATGGCAATTTTTAGCATTTGAAATATGGCCAAACATTTTAGTTGGCTCTGGACTGTTGAATTTAAAATTTCAGGTTGGAGGACTGTATACAGTCATGAAGGAAGAACTAATTGTGAAATTATTGAGTAAACAATTTATATTAGGGTTACTGCTGCTGTGAAAGTAAGTGCATCTGAAAAAAATGGACAGAAAATATACTGAAAATTGAAAGAAAGAAAAAAACCTGAGATCCAAAAGTGCAATCCAGAAAACCAGAAGACTTCAGAATAAAAAAATTAAGTGCTCCTTAATTCTGTATGTTTGTCTATAACAAATGAAAGAAAACAAGAAAAATAAAACAAAACCAAGAATCTCTGGAGTAGTGTGGTCGTCTTCACTAAGACTACATGAAATGAAAAGTCAGTGTATTCTTGTGTTTCCTGTATAAATACTTAAGATGGTGAAGATATTTTGTTATAACTCTATGTATACACAGATTCTTGCATACCTAACCAAATAACTTTTCTGACTGGAAACAACCATACAATTACACTATACATATTTTAGAAAATAGATGTACTCTTGATGAGCAGGTCAAAAATTTGTGGGAAAATCTGTTTCTTCCCATCTTTCACTTTCTCCCAATTTTGTGTCTTTTTTCTTAGCTATTATATTTATTATGTTTGCCAAGTTCAATAAATATGACAGCAGATATTTATGAAAGCTCAGAAAAATGTCATTAAGATTGAAAAATTGAAGAGGAATCATCACTAGCAATCTTTCCAGTGGCATGTGTATCTGTTTTTCAAATGACATATCATACTACATATTTCTCACTGTGTTACTGAATGTTTCTTGGAATAACTAGATCTAGAGCACACAAGGGAAAATGATAAGTCAACACCACTGACAGAATGTGTAATTTTCAGTACCAATAGGCAAACCTCAGTCATGTTTAACTAGTTGTATAGTAAGAACAGTGAAAGTGTAACATGGATTTTCAGCACAACCTATCCAAGCCCAGGGGAAAATATGAATGCTTATTCGTGCACTAGTTTGTGCTTATCCAATCTTGTAATATCTACAATGCAGCCTTTAAGCTATACATCAATTAGCTTTGCTTTGCTTAAGTAGGATCAAGTCATATCTCCAACAGCATTATGGGTATACCTAAAATGCTTTGTAGCAAAGTTAGTATGGGGAGCAATCAAATCCACTGAGGTGAGCTGACTGCACTGCCACTTCAGATACATAGCTTTTATGGAAATGATCATGCTAAATGTTCACAGTGCTATTAACTTAAAAAATTAAATGAAAAAAATAAGGAGATTCTAAAACTCAGTAACATGGCATTTCTCATTAAAACCAACTATTATTCCAAAGAACTGGAAGATAATAACTGCTGTAGCTATATTTTTAAAGAGTGCTAGAGCTGACTGGAAGAATCTTGAGATTTATGTCAGAAGAGGTAAATTGATTCAATAAAAAATAATTCTGTAAAAAAAAAAAGAGAGGAATATGCTAGACAGACTCATAAAGGTTCATCAAAACTTAATATAGAAAGTAGAAGAACAATAGACTTTCAACATTTTTAACCTGATGAAATGCCACAGCTGTAAAATATAATCTTGACCACAATGAAGAGCAGGTGGATTTGAAGCATCACCTATTCTGATTTAGTTATGTTTTAGAAGTACTATAGGAAGAAACCAGATAAGCTAAACACATATTATGCATCTTGAGAATAATCTTTTCATTTCCTTTTCATGTAGAAGGAAAAGCACAGCCCTGATCTTACTTAAAATGTACTCATTTAATCTTCAAGGCTTACATGAATAGAAGCTACGATCCAAGAATTTTTTCCAAGTGAACAAAGATGGCTAAAAAAAACCCAACATAAAATTAAATAAAAACTAACCCTATGCCTCAATATGAAAACAACTTTTCTCAGGGTATAAATCAAGTTATTAAAAATTTTTTTAAAACGGAAGTTAGAAATGAGATGTCTTGTGGAGTTCCATCCCATTGAAACCTGGGTCAATATTATTACATCCTGCTGTACCTGCCTTGCTAATTTTAACGAGCAAGGCTTATTATTTTTTCACATTAAACTTCTTTAGCATGCAGCTGATGAGTATTTCACAACATATTTTTAATCTTTAAATTGATTCTATTACAATAAAGGATAATGCCTAATTTAGCACTCATTTATTTGTTCTTAACAGCTACTTTCTAGATTTATGTATCTAATGAAAGACACCTCTTGGTTCAGAATTTCTACATGACAAGACTTGTATAATATCTAAGTATAGAGGACCATATTTTAAATGTTTAAATATAAAATTTAGCATTTTTTCATTACTTTTATTGCTAATACAGTAAGAATAAAAGAGTTTTTCTTTAGCTGAATGGTGAAATTTGATAGAAGGACATTATATATGAAATATGTATATTTATGGCCATTTTCTACTCAGGCATACAGGATTACAGCATGCCTAAATATGCCTTGTGTTTAACAGCTTCTCTAAATAATATATATATAATAAATACATAAACACAAAGAGAAAGAGAATAAGATATTAAATTGCAGTGAAACACACAGGATAATACACATTATTACAACCATTTTATTACCTTGCTATTGTCTGTGAGTGCAGTGGAATATGCTACAACATCAATTACACAATGATTGTGTCAGAAGTTCCATTATTATTGTTCACTATTTGTATAGTATCTCTTAGGAATCTATAAGCATCACAATTGCTACTGGATTTAAGACTGCATTCTGATATGTAGTTTTAGTTGTATCACGTTTTCAGCATCAGAATCATAAACACATATTTGTTATTTGGTACTTAAAACTTCACATTTTCTATTTTTGAATTCACTTATATCAGTAAGCATTAATCTACAGATGTGTGTAAAAGACTATATGGAGACAGCTCTCATCTTTC
>NW_009909719.1:38501-53762 GCF_000696875.1 Nestor notabilis | reverse complement strand
AGCAGGAAATAATTATGTTTTCTTCTCTGCATGTTTTCCCTGGTTTCAGATGCTTATAGAAAAAAAAAAGCTTTGAGAGACTGTCTGACTTTGCTGACTTGCACGATTTCAGAATGCTAAGTGTTAACATATACTCTGTTTTAAAATTAATTATTGAATTAGCTTTAATAGAAAGATATATTTCAAATAAATATTTTATCCACAAGTTCATATTTTACATTCTGCAGTTAAAATACAGTAACAGAATTCCTTTTAGTCAAACTACGCATGATGGCAGAAATCTTGTAGCTAGAATATTTCTAACAATTTTATTTCAATTTGCCAGGATAACTAAAGAAAGAATTTCAAAATCTCTGTAACTGTCAGAATCTGCATATGGTTCTGTTTTTAAAAAGCAACATTTTTAGCCTTTTTAAATATATACTTTGTTATTTTTATACAAGTCTTTATAATGAAAAAAAATCCCTTTCCACCAAAAGATGAAAATATAAAATAAGAGTTCAATGCCTCATAATAGTTTCTTAAAATAAAGCATCAAGGTGAAAAAGGCAAAAACTTCTTTTTGTTTAACAGTTTAAAATGTAAAACTATTTTTTTAAAGAAATTTAGGGTATTTTAGTGTTTTGTCAGTTCTGGACATGCATTCTGTTACATACATGCATAGCATTTTTATTTACAATAGGCTTGTTACATTTTTATTACAAAAGTATATGGAATGCTTTAGAAATATTTTGTGTTTGGCACGAGGCAAAACTTCTTCAGAAAAGTATGAATGGGTGCTTTAAAACTTCATATTTCCAGTTTAAAAAACAAAACAAAACAAGCACTGCAATAGAATAGATCGTAATTTTTCTTTTTTCCCTTACATCATTCTATCATTTTTATAGTTATGCATATAATATGAGCAGCATATTTTGGCTCTTCAAGAAACAGAATGAAACCATCCTCAGAGGAAAATCTATGAGTTTACAACACTCTCAAATAATTATGAGATATCAAGAAACAAATAATCATATATTCTGATCCAAATGAAAAGCAATTGTTTTCTTCTAGGATCCAAACAAGCAATATAACTGCTTTTTAACAATAACATTTTGGGTTTATTATAATTGTACAGCTCTATTCAATATTCAAATGTAACATATGGAATAAAAAGTAAACATTAATTTGTATATTATTTTTTCTCCCTCAGAACTTTGTTAATTTTATCTTTACATAAATTGTTTTAGCCATTAATGATACTGCAATATTCTTTGTTACTGAGGAAAATAACTTAAAAAAATAATACAAGCAATTACATAAAACTAGTATGCATATATTATGTATATATATTTACGAAGGCAAAGAGGAAACTTAAATGAGTAATGTTTATAAAATTTGGGAAATTTCTCATAAGTAATCAGAAGTACCATAATTTCTTTAAAGTTTGTGCAGAATGTATTAATCTCACACTTGAAAAAAACTGAGACTGCACATTCAAAAACATGAGGGACAAAAATTAACCTTAACAAGATTCAAAGCAGTGCTTCTAAAGAATTTAAATCATTCACAAATTTAAGCTTTACAGAATTTTTTTAATGTTTCAGATAAGTAGATCTTAAGCTACAGCCAAAAGGTGTGACACTCTTCTTTTGGTGTCACTGTTCCTAGTTGTGCTGTCTTATGCCTTATCCACTGTCCCTCTAAACCCCAAAGAGAAAAGTTTAAACAGCTAAATCATTAGCAAAAAAAAATGTATTGTACAAGTCTATATTCTTTTTTATTTGCTTGCTACTTTTGTTCCCTAGTTCAGATCATATGAGGTTAGATTCCAGAGTTGGTGCTTGGGAAGTGACAGGAGCATGCAAAGTATAGCAGGTAAAACCAGGAGAGACTCTTTCATCCAGCAGTATCTAACCCCAGCTAAAAATTCACTTGAAATATTAATTTTTCTTCAGCCACATAATCCTCATATCTTCTAAACAGAACTTCTCACTTTCTTTTTTGTCTTTTTTTTTTTTTTTTTTTTTTTTTGGCAGGGTGTGGGGAAGTTTGGTTTCTTATTAAGATACCGTAAGTCTTAAACCAGAATTGTCTATTCACCCCCAGTGAGTAACTGTTTACTCTTGATGCTTCAAAAAAATCAGGATTTAGTAGAAGTGTTGTTGGCAAGGAAAGGCAGCTAGCACTTGCTGTAAACACAGGAAGGTATAATTAATTCCCATATTTCTGTCCCGTGGGAACTGGTCCACTGTCAACTCATTGTTAGAAGTTTGTAACCTCCTCTGAGCTCCCACAAACCTCCACTTGTTCACCCTTCATGAGATTCTGGACTGACCTATTTCTTGTATGAAGAAATAAGATGATAGCAGTTCAAATGCTGCAATTAGTAAACAGGATAGGTTACTTTTAAAGCACTATATGGGACTTTAGGCTTTGCAAACTGGTTGGCCTAAACTTTGGAGATGTAGTTTTAAAGTGACCACAAACTCATTTTATCTCTGTATGTCTCATTTTCTCACTAATTATTAGAAGATTAGGACAGCTCTATTCCATACATATGTTGAAACGTGTTCAACTATTGCAGCAATGAACAGTACAGCACTTTTGGACTGATAGTCTTCCTGCCAAGTGGAATTTTCAGACCCAGGCTATGTTACATGTGGCTCCCCTTTACATCTCTGAAATAATTCAATGCAATGCTGTTTGGCTGGCTAATTTATTGCAACAAATTTGTTATTCTTATTATCTGTGTACATTGAGAACAAAAAAACACAAAACAAACAAGAGGCCTGGACCTCTCCAGATCAAAGCTTGAAATTAGCATTAAAAGTTCCTGTATCATATTTACACTAAAAATTGTTTGTTGCATCCATTTTCCTTCCTTTTGTAGATTTTCAGCGATAACACTGTAGTCACTGAACAGAAGTGTAATGGGCCTGGATTCTTTACTCAGCATTTTTGCTCATACTGCAGTGCAGTACAATGGGATATATTCTGCATTGTTGGAGATGTTGTCCTCCTGATAGAATGTTAAACCAAGGTCCTTTCATCTTTTGTGGCGTCACACCTAAAAAAGTAAAATTCTCACTGGCATTCTGAAAATAGCAAGGAAAAGCCATGCTGCTTCAGCCAGTATATATATCTCTTGATACAAACATACAACGTTTATACATCCTTTGATATTAACATGTGTTACAATCCACAGCCACGTGCAACCTGTTTTCAGAGCCGCTGTAAATATTGAGTCCTTATGCATGATGCCAGTGTACAGGCACCTAATTTATTCCCTTATGAGCTCTTGCAGCTACCAGACACCAAATAATTTTGCTTCTTTTAGACAAGCTACAGCATAAGAGATGTGATGAGCCCCTTCTCACGCTTGTGTGACCATATTGAAGCCATGGCAATTGAACTGCTGGTACTAAGGACTGGAACAGCTGGGACTAGTTAACATTAGTAATGTTAGGAACACCTGTGTCTTTATTAGAAGGAACATTTCAGATAGAGGCATACATATGTTATATCCCTTATTAAAACATAGTTAGTAGTAGAAGTAGAGGTTATCTGTTGCCTAAGTGCAGACTTTGCTCTTAAAGTCGTAACATTAATGTCTCTATATCATGCAATTGCGCAAGATTCTTTCCTGACACCATGTAGTTAAACTACTTGTTTGGTTTAAGGTGCCTGAAAAAAATCCTTTTCTTCATTTAAATGATTTTTGAGAATGGGATTTCTCAAATGTACACTGGGAAGACTGGATACACAGATCTAAGTATTGTAATTAATTACATATAAGTTAAATCTGTTTGAGAATTGGTTAGATGTAGCCATAAAAGACATTTACAAGTTATATTGAGAAGATTTTTGGTTTTTTGTTTTTTTTTTTTTTTTTTAAATCTGGTAAAACAAAGCACATATGGAATGCCTATATAGTCTAATCTTCTGAAAACATAAGCTTTTCAGTTTTTAAAAACAAAGGCAGCTTTCTGAATGTCTCAATATATAAGTTGCTAATGTTAGGCATCTGAGTGTAAAATATTAGATTTATATTTTTAAATCATTCTAACAACACATGCATCTATTTTGAAAGTAAAACACAAAGGCAGGTTAGTTTGAGGTTTGGGGGGTTTAACCATGTTTCTCTGTAACTTCTAGGTATTTCCAAAATGTGTAAATGATACACAATAGATTTCAGTGTACATAAAGATGCTTTGACATAATTTTCAGTCTTCCAAAGAGGCAATAGTCTCATCAAATGAATCAATTTATCACACAACAAAGGTCCAGACTCCTACATATTTATTTTTCCCATGCTCCACATTTTGTGAGCTATCCCCCTCTACCCCTATCTTTCAGTTTTAGTAGAGCTACTGAGAAATTGAAGCTTTATCTCATATGAATCTGAATGATTAGGACTACTTCTACTACAAGTGATTTAGCGGTAGCATATGGGCAGCCTAAGAATAGCAAGCTCAGTAAAGGAACGTTATTTCCACAAAAGAAGTCCACTGTTCTCCTAAAAGACACTGTCAAATGGCTCTCTATTGAGGTGGAAGGACTATGAATGTCTGCCCAGAATGGATACAGTATTGTTAAATAAGTAAATTTCTCACTTAAAATGTGCCCATACATATACACAGACACATATATATATGTATATATGTATATATGTATATATGTGTATGTATATATAGTAGATATGTATGTTTATATATGTTACAGAAATAAAATATGCCATTTCTTTTAATTAAATAATGAAAATAGGCATGAGAATTGATAATAAGTTTCTGGCAAGATAGAAGACTAATTACAGAAATGGTAGTTGCTGCATGTGTGGTTTTCGTTGTTCAGTTCATTCAGCTTGAATTCTATTATACATCACCATTTTTACTTCTTGACAATCACATAGTAGTTTGGAAATTTTATGTGTCATACACAGCCTTCACAGAGTCAAGAAAAAGAAGGTAAGAAAAGTCTTATCCTGGACTACCTTGTCCAACTCCTGCTTATTTGAAAACTACTTCATATTATTCCCAATGAAACAAACCTGTATTTTACTAAGTACATGGAACAAGATAACTTATATCATTTCTCACAGTAATCATTATATTTTCTTAATACCTTACAAGATTCACATCTGCAAGTTTTCACAATGACAGCAATCTTGATGCTCACATTTATTTTACTATCTACTATCTAATCAGATTCCTCAAAAGTCTTTCCAGAATAGCTTCTTCCTACAACCTCATAGATGTGTGTCACTGAGAAATTAAGATCAAGCATGATTAAGATCTGAGGAAGTATCAATTTTATTTATGAAATTTTTTCATATTTAAAACACATATTGCTTACAGCTAGTTGGTAATTTAAAACAAAACAAAAAAAAAACCTACAAACCAACAACCTAACTTGCTGTTCAGTAAAGCATATACACATCTGCATTGCCGGAGTTGCTGGCAATAAACCCCAAATTTTTATCAAAGCTTCCTGTCAGAAGGCCAACTCAATAACAGTTACTTCACACTGCTCCAAGGCAAATGATCAATAGCCTGTGATAAATAACTATATACACAGTATATAGGTAACTATATACACAGTATACAGGTAACTATATACACAGTATACTGGAGATGTAAACAAAAAATCAAGATGTTTATTTCCTCATGAAGTCAACATATTTGACAGTTGTGAGAAAAACAAAGCAACCAACCCCCCCCACCTCCCCACCGCCAAATCCCCCCTAAAGAATAGCCACCTCCTTAGTGCACCATGTGGTTTAGAAAAAGAACAAGAAAGAAAGTCTTATGTTTCAAGGTCTGGAAGATCAATACTTGGCAATTTCATGAATAAGATTTGAAAAGATATCTTCACTATCAGGTGCGTGTGTCTACTTAAGGAAGATAAACAAACTATTTGGAAGCATATGCCCAACTAATTCTCACTGAAATCTAGACACCCAATGTCTAAACCTTTGGAAATTAGCTCAAGCATTTCTAAGAGTATTTCCCACACAAGCACTTTAGAACAAATACTTTTAATCTTTTTCAACCAGAAGTTTTCAAATCTATGTGATTTGTCCCCATAATGTGTCTCATTTACTGTTACTGTAATCTTGCAATAAATAGTTAATGCCCTTATGAATAATATGCAAGCATAATAAAAACTCAACAGTGTTTAGTAGAATACTTCTGCATGTGAGTCATTTGACAGATTATCATAGAATCATAGAATAGTTAGGGTCGGAAAGGACCTTAAGATCACCTAGTTCCAACACCCCTGACATGATTATCTCAAGACATTTGAACACTTCTGAGGATAAATGAAATATATAGAAAAAAATAACAGAAAAGTTCTTACAGTGACCCTACTTAATATTGTAGGTTTGTCTACATGTACTTACACACACACACACACATATATATTCTTACATCTATATTTACGTAATTACATCCATTCAAGCTCTAGAAGTATTTTGCTTTTGTCTAAAAATGGTACTCTAATGTAATTTTAAAAAAGCCCATGACTAAGACAACCCTGTAACTTGTTTTATTTTCCATGCTTTAGACTCTATTTCTCTTCCAAATTACAGGTCTTTATTGTCATTTCCATACACAACATCCACAGTATCTAAACACAGCAGAAGAAAAGGCTTTAATGAATCATATATTATGGACTAATGTAAATTTAAGTTTACCAATGATATTTTCATTTACTGCATTTTCATGGAAAATTACTATTTTCCACAGCTGTATTAATGTTTAAAGAGACAGACTTTATCACCTTCCAAACAGGAGTTCCCACAGATTCTGAAAATGTCCCCAAATAAAATAAATATGAGACTAGCCTGTGCCTTAATAATTACATACTACATTCTTGTGGTCATAATAGAGATTCACATATGGTGTTAAATAACACCTGTTTGCAGACCTGGCAAAGGCAGAAACTCCGTAAAGATCTATATTTACTTGTATTAAAGATAAATTTTGAAGATGTAAATGAGAGTGAGGTTCTAGTTCTGAGTCATAGATAGAAACTGATAGTAAAGAGACTCTCCAAAAGCTAATAAAGACATACAAAAGCCAATCTCAAACAAAAAAGAACAAATTAAAAATAGATATAGAAAGTTACCTTGTTCCTTAAAAAAAAAAAAAAAAAGAAACCTGTCTATGTTGCATTGTAAACTACAGAACTGTACAGGTATGTACATCAGAAACTCAAAGTTTAGAAAGTTTAGCCCTAAAAGGCAGCAATTATTAAAAAGTGTTTCTTTGTAAGCTTCCTTTTTTTGCTTTTAAGAGAAACCTTTAGAGATTGTATAGAGGACCTCAGGTAACTAGTTTTGAGAAAAGGGCGAAGCAGAAAACTTCATATAGCAGTACCCTGAAAATAGTGATGAAATACCATCCTTATGATTATTTCATTACTTTAGAAACTAAAAATTATAAATAGAACTGAAAACTTGGTTGGAACTTTTGGCTATGGATTGAGATATTTAATCAATAGACAACCGCACTGCAGCCCTTACAAACTTCTACTTCTCCTACTAGGGTCAACAGGGACAAGCTTTTCCTAAGTTTATAATAAAAACCAGCTGAAAGGTGTTTCCCTCTTTTGGAGTATTCTAGACATTAAGATGGGGCAAAGGGCCAAGATCACCACCTCTCATCTTCATAAAGGAAACAAGTGGTGGAGTTCATGTGACTGACCTGCCAGTCCATAAAACTGGCCTAATTCCACATACTCCTTAAAAGCAATGTGGGTAGAGAAAGAGTAACCAAGGTAACTAACTGCCGTATTATGGTGTTATTTGTTGCTCCTTCAGCATATTGGTTTCATTAACAACTAATTCCAGTTGGTACAACTTTACCATATGCATAGCAGCTCCAGGTCCAGAAACACACTATTGTTGAGTTTCATCACTATTTTGAATAGAAATTTTGAGGATTATTTTGTAATTAATTCTTTTCATTTTTCATTTTAATTTCTTTTTAAAAATAGACTGCAGATAATTGCTCTGCCTAGAAGAAGCTTGTTTTCTTATTTTAAGTATTTACACCATATCAAACAAAATGATTTCTAAGCTGCAGTTCATTTATTATAAATGGTAAATCATTTTATACCATACCTCTTTAGTCACTAAGAAGCACAATGTAAAAGCTAGTTAACATTAACACTTCAAAGAGTCTGTGTTTTCCTCTGTTTTATCTCTGCCATTTTATGGCACCAGTGTTGCATGAGAAGTGACTTTCTGTATGGTGAGGAAGTGAAAAAGAAGCTTCCCGAAAGAATAAACATACACAGAGTTGTTCACCTACCAAAACTTCAAACTACTTCTCATTCTTCTTACTATTTCCCACTTGTTATTGCATCCATAATGCTTTTCAAATTCTCACACAGAGCACCTGATGCACTTCACAGTTGCAATTGCTGGCCAAAGGAAACTATAGTTAGTGTGTCAAGGTATTGAACATCTGGAAGGCAAGGGTTTGAGGTTTCATTCAGCTTTAGCCGTTCTTTTCTAGTTCAATTTCAGACATTATGTTACAATGGTGTATACATTTTGTTACTGGCAAAAAACTACCCCAAGAAGCATTTCAGGCAGATTAAAGACAGAGTAGTTCAGTCACATTTCATCTTTCTGTGTGGTGAGACAATCATTAACACATACTTATGTCTTCAATGCAAGATCTCATAACAGAATCTAAAATGTGACATAACCTTGTCATAAAAAAGGAAGTGTTGGACAAAACCTCAAAACACCAAAACATAACACACAAGAAATTATAAGAATTATTTCCAGTACCCATCTACAGGAGCTAGTGCTTCTAAACTGATTTCTAGACCAGCCATTATGTGAGACTATATACAACCAAAAATAAGAGACAACATGTTTTCAAGTGAAATTAAATTTCACCCCATACCTATACGGCAGACTATTAAAAATCATCAATTTTTTATAATGTAACTTATGAACTATTACATCTCCTGGTTTGTGCCACCTTTTTCTCTCCTACATTTTTTCTTTGTTTTTTAAATGAATTTCTGCTTAGTATATATGGCTGAACTGCATTTTAAGCACCTTCTTAGTTTTCCAGTGTTATTGCTCCTTTGAGTTAGGTTCCTCTATTAAATTGTGTTTATGTACAAAAGAGCAAACTTCACTTTGCAGTTCCCTACTCCTTCAGCTTTTTATGTAGAGGTGTTTTTGAGTCAAAACATAAGAGTCATATCTCAACCTTATTTATCAACCTCTTTTATAAAAAGCAGTCTGAAGTGATACAGTCCAATTTATTCAGTAATGAGATCCTTGTTGGTGAATTCTACATATTCCTAAGCATTCCAGGCTTGGGTAGTGCCGTGTGGCTGCTCCTAGTTCAGAATTTCTCCGGTTTATCTCCTAGACATAAATTCCAGAGAGAAAGACCTCTTCTCAAGAGCAAAAGTGGTTTAACAGCTCTCAGAATTTCTGAAACTCACTTAAAATTTCACTCATGTTGTCAGCAGGGGCATCTCCATAGTATCTCCATGTGAAAATAATCCTTGGAGCCATGCTGTCTGAGCAAACTATTTGTCCTTTTATCTTCCTTAGGCTTCTAGTCAGCAAAATTTTTAATTTTGCCTCCAGAGGTTTTCCAGAGCACTCCCAAATCTTTTCAGCTTGTAAAAGTAATCCACTTCTAAAATCTTCTCTTGGTGAATAAATTTGATGAATGGCAGATTGTCATTGTGCTTGAAAAGAGGAAACAAGCTCAAGAGCTTCTTGTTTAGGGAGATGAAGTCCTTCCTACCTCTCCACTTACCCCAGCTGGCCTTCTATTTTTGAAAACGAAACTGCTGTTTCTCTTAAATGGGGCTAGATTTCAATAACTGTCAATTTGACAGAAGTTGACTTGAGAAAAAATACAAAGGAAGCTGTCTGGTTGTGTAAAAGGCATCCTGTTTCAGCATTTCTGGATTTTACAAATTTCCAAATTACTTCTTGAAAACCTTATATGAGAAGGTGAAAGTCTAAACCAAGCATATTTCTTAAAATCAAAATTCGGTATTGATCTGAAATCCTACTTTTCTAAAAAAAACGTCAAAATCAAGCTCAAAATGAATTTTCAAGTTACAGAATTCCCTTTGGAAAAGAAATGTCAGGGTTCTGAATGATATTTAAATCACTATCTGTCATTTTTCATCCAACATTCATAGTGGAATCTTAAAACATACAATGCTAACAATATAATCTGCTCATTTTCTTCACCCAAGATGGAGATTACTGTTCAAAATGAAGGTTACAGAAAAAGTTATCAGTAAAAACAGCATTTTCAAAAAGACACAGACATATTCTTCTAACTGCCAGAACCTGTTCTAATTCATGTAGCTAAAGGAGCCAAGTAAGAACAAGAGTTGCATGCTGAAGAGTATGACTTTACATGAAAAGGTAGCAAAATGTACATCAATCTCTTCTAGTAGAAGACCTCTTTTCCTCTGTAGGCTATTTACTTCAGCTTTGCAATGCACTCTGATATCATGCTATAAGACTTAATTATACCAGAGGGACTCTTTCAAAGACTGAATTTCACAAAAAAATAGAAAGTATTTAAAACACAATTCAGAGAAGAGTTTTTATTTCAAATTCTTTTCCAGATTTATGTCTCACTCCTCTTGATTTCTGGAAATCTGTGTTAGTGGGACTCGGTTCTAACAGAGTTATACGGTCCCAGATATGGAGTGATGCTCTCTCTAATTTAATTTTCCTTTTTTGACTCTACATTCTTACATGCACATACATGCATACTTACTCACACACAAAGGCACACATACAAAGACACTACTTGCACAGATTTGGTCTAGTCATCTTCTTTCAGGTTATCTTCACAATCATCCTTCTGTATTTTTCTACCCTTACATTAGCACCCTATCCACCACAGACGTGTTGTCAAAATGCTTAAGCTTCCTGACACAAATGTACATCTAAGCAAAAAGAAAAAAAAAAAAACAAACCAAACCACAACGCTTTCATCAAACCGCTATTCCTTGATTATTGTATACAGACATAGAGAGAATCATTGAGAGACAAAGCAAATAAGTCAATCTCAACACTGTGTGAAAGAAGTATTAAGAATTCATCAAAACAAAAAACAAACAAAAACTCCAAAACAAAAAAAAAAAAGAAAAAAGAAAATTAGACATACGTCTTGAGAATTCTGAGATTCAGTTCACATTCTGAGCTGGGATAGGCTTGATAGGTAAGATTGAATTGAAGTTCACTTTGTTTTGTGATGTTTTCACTCCTTAGACTGCTATTGTAGTCACTGCTACATTTTCTCTGTCATCTTTCACACCAGTTTGCTTGTGTGGTGTATTTGACTTGGCTTGCTGCCAGAGGCCTACCCTGCTGCTCTCTCACTCCCCCTTCTCAACAGGACAGGGAAAGAAAATAGGAAGGAAAAGCTTATGAGCTGAAATAAAGACTGGGAGATCACTTATCAATTACCATCAGGAACAAAACAGACTTGACTTGGGAAAATTAATTTATTGCCCATTAAAAATAGAGTTGGATGGTGAGAAACAAATAGAGAAAGTAAAACATGTCCCCACCTACAATTCTTTCCAGGTTCTACTTTTCTGCTCATGTTAGCATCTGTGGAAGTATCTCAGAAAAATTCTAGTTTCTAACATAGCATCCTGATTTGTATTTTAAAATATGCTGACTTCTGCTGACAAATATGGGTAAAAAGCTGCTTGTTAGGCAATCTAGACTATAAATAAACAAATGGAAAAATGCATGCACACTCTGTGGATACTATTCAGATGGGGGTGAAGATAGGGCATAGTTGTCTTTAATTAAAAAGATCCAAACTGGTTTTGCCTTATTACCAATTAGTTCATTATTAGCGCCAAGTTCCTTTATTTCACTGCCTTTTCAGACCCCAAAAGCTAACAGAAGTTTATTTCTTCATTAAAAAAAAAGCTGTACAAATATTGCTTATTGTCCATGAGGATCCTATTTTATAATACAGCAGACTGTTGACAGAGAAGAGAGTGAACTGAATGCTGAGAATAAATTTTCTGAGTATATACTTTTTAATTGTTTTTCATGATTTTACTATTAGTTTACTAGGAAGCAGTAGCTGTTATAACACTATTTTTTCACCACTCTACAAAGTCTGACAAATAAAAGAAAGCATCAATAATTTGTAAACTACAGTTAGATCTCATTCTATATAAGATCCACTTGAATTATCTGGTAGTAACCTCCAAAATTTCTGTAGGGTTACAGATTCTGTGCTCTTCTCAGCAATCATAATCATATGGCACTTGAACCTCAGGAAACAAAGATATACATTCTGATCTATATTTTCTTTTAAATCAAACCAGTATGTCAGGTAAAGAAACTTAATGTGCATTCAGAGTTGTTATGACCACACTCAAATATCTGTGTCAGTCCCAAGACAGTGCCTAGATCAGGAGGCCACAGCAGTAAGTTTTCCTTATGAAAATATTTTAAATTTTTTGGGGGGGCAGGATGGGATGGACATATAAATTTCCTTTAATTCTTAAGTTTTACATGATGCAGTGGCACATAGTGTAAGCACGATTCTCCTGATGACTTCTATGTTTTTTATAGGCTAGGAAGTGATATTGACTTTCCCTGTTAGTCTTGAGGAGGCATGGGATTTAGTTTATTAGCTTTTTTGAAAGCAGATAGGACTCACAGAACATTACATTACTCAAGAAACTGTCTAATTTTTTGTCCAGACAAGCAGTTCTGCTGGACACTGTTAGTGATTGATAGGTTGTTCTTAAAGATTCACTTTTTTGGGATTTTCTCTACAGCTCAGCTTGGCACACAGATGACCTCTAACTGTTTAACCAGGCAAAAAGAAATCTAGATTGCTGATGACAAAGATCCTCTTCAGAGTTTGATGAATTGTGTGTGGTGTCCCTGCTCATGGCAGGTGGGTTGGAACTAGATGATCTTAAGGTCCTTTCCAACCCTAACTATTCTATGATTTTATGATTCTATGAATTGTGACAAAACATTTCTACAACTTTGTTCTGCTGGTTTGTTGCAGAGGAAGAAGTAATCCTCCCCTCTTGTCATGCTTTTCAGATAACCTGAAATATTTGGAATTGTTACTATTATGTAGGTAAAACTATTATGTGTAAAGTGGTATTATGTACTATGAGAAAATAGATGCATCTAACAGGACCTAATAGTGACACGTGCTTTCATAAATCTCTTTTGATTACTCTGGGTTTCTACTTTCCCCAATGCCTTGTGGCACAGAAGAATGACAGTAGAGATTATTTACTTTAGTTCCATTAGTCACATGTAAATTAGTATCTTCTAAATTTACAGTCAAGACAGATACTTGACTGCAAGTTATCTGGGTGAACTTCAATCTAGAGATAATGAAAGTGAAGAAAAAAAAGAATAGGAAATTATAGCACTTAAGTGGACAGTTTCCTACAAAAAGTAGACCTTTTTCTTACAAGGGAAGTACAACATAAAAAGTAAAACATAAAAAATACCCAGCCAAAAATAGGGGAAAGAGCTTCTCAGTTGGCCTTCTGCCCTTGGCAAGGAGTTGAAGAACATTTAGCCTTCTAACTGGCTGTATTTACCCATACAGGCTTTAGATTGTGTTAACAAAAAGTATCCTGACATCTTTAAAATTGCTTAGAAAGAAAAGCTTGTGAAGAACAGTTTTGTCCTTTCATATATCTTACAAGGAAGTCTTTAAAGAAGCTTTCATTTTCTTCTAGCCCATAAACCATACCAAATGTATTGGCTAACAATGTTGTTAATCCCATGTAGCCTATATTCTCCTCATTGTGATCACAGGACATGGGTAAGCCATTTTCATGCAAAATAATTGAACGGTGAGAAAATGTAATTGTAGTTTAATGGCAATTATTTGCCAATAGGGGGATAACTTTGATCAAGAGAGAAAAACAAAACAAAACAAAATCCAGAATTTCTTATTGTAAAACCAAGCTAATTTTTTTAAATAATCTTAAAGATTTGTTAGGATGAGACACAATATTTTCTTCAATCTGACTTCAGATATTCGAAGGTGGTCATGTAAGCAAAAAATGAGTATGGGGAAGTCTGCTTTAGTTCAATTTACTATTAAGCCAAAGTTAAGAATCATAATGGTACTTTCCATGCAGCAGTTACCTAGCTTAAAGTGAACAATTTCAAAACTGTTTGATCACCAAAAAACCCAGTGCTGTGTTTGGTTTCAAAGACACATCAGTCCCTCATGTGTACCTGAAGCTTGAATCTTAAGTGATAATGATTTTAGTTTTAGTCACAAAGAAGAAGAGATTTTATTTTACTGTTTGCTTGGGTAGGATAACACTGGATTTGTCTACCAGTTGCTCTTCAACTCTTTACCCAATTCAGTACTGAAACAACAGTACATGGTTTACAAGAAATAGGTACTGTCTTAAAATCTGCTGATTCCTTGTTTGGTACCCATTTAGGTACATCTGTTATTCAAGTGACAGCCACAGATGCTGATGATGCCAACTATGGAAACAGTGCCAAAGTGGTATACAGCATCCTCCAGGGACAGCCATACTTCTCAGTGGATCCAGAAACAGGTTAGCAATTCATTCAGTCTTACTTTTTGCAATGACAGAGATGTGATGCAGGGATCAAGACACTTTTCACTTGCATTTAAATATTGGAGCAGGTGTATGGTATATGGCTTGCCACAGAGCTGATACACATTTTCTAAATGGAAACTGGAATCACAATAAAAGTGTCAAAATAATATTATTGCAGAAGAGAAACCATTTTACTTAGCATGGTAGCATCTGGAAGATGACTGATAAGTGGAAAAGTCAACAGTTCAGAAAGGGTGTAGGATATTGTAAAGGATCTAAAGAGTCATGAAAGTATTTAAGATTATTTTACACCAACTTCTGGGAATTTCATCTGTTTGTCTTTAAGAAAACAAAAAGGGAGCTGGGTCATTTCAGAATGTAAAGCTAAAAAAAAAAAAAATCCCCAGAGGTAATTCTGTTATTTCTAAAAGTTTGTGATAGATTCTTGACCACTGACAATTTTTAGTTCAAGATGTTTTTGAAACTGCTCTGATCCCAACAACTATTAGAAATGAATCAAGAAAGATTAATGCTTTTAAATTGCAAGGCATGAATGGAAGCTATTTTCATTGTTATGCAGGAAATCAGACAAGAAAAAGACAGAAAGAAAAAAAAAACTTGTGTGAATTTTGCATATCTATAAGCCACAATTTGGTTTCAAAAAAAACCCAA
>NW_009909719.1:18704-38470 GCF_000696875.1 Nestor notabilis | reverse complement strand
GCTCTTCCCCACTCCAGATACCTAATCCTAATGCACTTAGCAGGCATCACATTAGGTTTTTCCTCCATTTTATCAAAATTCTTCAACCTTGCAAAGCCACCACACTTCTAAATAATGAAAAGGTCTTCTGGGGTCTGGATCCTGTGAGGATGTAGGTCATTTCTCTGTTCAGGGTATGGGATTTTAAGTTTTTGTGCCTGAGGATCCTACTCTCTTTGTGTGCTGTACAAAATTCTGATACATTTAAATTACATTCATGAAATTCTTGAGATCAGACACCCAAAAAAAGATTTTCCAACACTAATTTTATGGTCTTGTCGAATTCTTTTGTTATATGTACCCCTAGATGATTTACAGTGGCCACCACTGGGTATTAAAATGTATGAGTTATTGAGGTCCAAAAGAATTAATCTAGAGCATATAAGAGTTCAGCCTGTGCTAAAATATCAAAGCCTCACCGGGACTGGAGGTTACATAATGTGTTAAAATAATAACTGGGCATGATAATGTCATGATTTAAGCCCAGATGGTAGCTTGGAACCACACAGCCACTCGCTCACTTCCCCCCTTTCTGGGGGGATGGGGAGGAGAATCGGAGGAATGTGACTCCTACGGGTTGAGATAACAGCACTCCAGTAACTAAGGTATAATACAGAACCACTACTGCTACCACCAATAATAATAATGCTAAGGGAAATAACAAGGGGAGAGGATACAATTGCTTGCCACCCGCTGACCAATACGCAGCCCGACCCGAGCAGCGATCTGGGCCTTCCGGGTAACTCCCCCCAGTTTCTATACTGGGCATGACGTGCTGTGGTATGGAATACCCCTTTGGCCAGTTCGGGTCAGGTGTCCTGCCTCTGCTTCCTCCCGGCTTCCCCTCCTCCCTGGCAGAGCATGAGACTGAGAAAGTCCTTCATCAGAGTACATATTACTTAGCAACAACTAAAAACTTTGGTGTTATCAGCTTTGTTCCCAGGCTGAAAGTCAAAACCACAGCACTTCACCAGCTACTAAGAAGGAGAAAAAATGACTGCTGTAGCTGAACCCAGGACAGATAACTAAAAAATTTCATTAATTCTACAAATACGTTTATATTTTTGTCATTAAAAGAATAATTATATTGATTTATTTGCACATCACAAACAGTGAATAATGTCTCTGTTACATTTAATTCCCCTTTTTCTTAAAATCACATTATATCAGCCATAGATCAAAAGGCTTATTGCAGTATACCTTGTGTTGATAGCTATGCATTAACATCTGCTTTTTTATGTACATCCATTTAAGAACACTGAAATTAAAGTGGGTAGTGCTCCGCCTACTTCACCTGTCTCTCCTTTTTCTCTCCTCCAAGGTATAATCAAGACTGCTTTGCCAGACATGAGCAGAGAAAACAGGGAACAGTATCAAGTGGTCATCCAGGCCAAAGACATGGGAGGCCAGATGGGAGGACTATCAGGGACCACAACTGTGAACATCACGCTGACTGATGTCAATGACAATCCACCTCGCTTCCCCCAGAGTACGGAGCATCTAATAGTTCTGCTGTTTTCCAAGATCCCCTCCAAAATCAGCTGTTCCAATGTCACTATCTGGGATCTTTTTTCTCCCCTTTTTTAAAGTATAAATAGATTCATGTAATGGTTTGGGTTGGAAGAGACCTTAAAGATCATCTAGTTCCAACACCCCTACCACAGGCAGGGACATCTTCCACTAGACCAGTTTGCTCAAAGCCCCATCCAACCTGGCCTTGAACACTTCCAGGGATGGGGCATCTACAGCTTCCATAGGCAGCCTGTTCCAGTGTCTCACAACTTTCATAGTAAAGAATTTCTTCCTAATGTCTAATCTAAATCTTCCCTCTTTCAGTTTAAAACCATTCCCCTTTGTCCTATCACTACATGCCATAGTAAAAAGTTCCTTTACAGATTTCTTGTAGGCCCTCTTTATGTATTGGAAGACTGTTATAAGGTCTCCCTGGAGCCTTCTCTTCCCCAGGCTGAACAAGCCCAACTATCTCTGCCTATCTTCATTGGAGAGGTGCTCCAGCTCTCTCATCAATTTTGTGGCCCTCTCCTGGACTTACTTAGGCAGATCCATGTCCCTCTTGTGTTGGGGTCTCTGGAGCTGAACACAGTACTGCAGGTAGTGTCTCACAAGGGAGTAGTAAAGGGGGAGAATCACCTCCCTCGACCTGCTGGCCATGCTCCTTTTGATGCAGCCCAGGATACTGTCGGCTTTCTCGGCTGCAAGAGCACACTGAAGCCAGCTTATGTTGAGCTTCCCGTCAACCAACACCCCCAAGTCCGTCTCCTCAGGGCTGCTCTTAATCCAGTCTCTACCCAGCTTGTATTTGTCCTTGGGATTGCCCCAAACCAGGGGCAGGACCTTGCACTTGGCCTTGTTGAACTTCATGAGGTCGGCATTGGCCCACCTCTTAAGCCTCATCCGTCTGGATGCCATCCTTTCCCTCCAGTGTGTTGACTACACCACACAGCTTGCACTCAATCCCATTGTCCAAGTTGCTGACAAAGGTGTTGAAGAGCAATGCTGGCCCACTGCTGTGTCTGTTTATGTGACAGCATTTTTAAGGCAAATGAGAATCCTCCACTTTTTTAATAGCAAAATATTTCTTAGAATGATAAACTTACTTCCCATTCTTACTGTGCTTACAGGAATGTGAATGGTAACAATAACCTAGGCTAACTTCAGGGACTTGAAAGCCTTTAAAGGAATTTAATTACAAAATATAGAGTTCCATTTTTGGAGATAATTTTAGTTCAACATTTTTAAGCAAGCAAATAGGTCAGCAAATCTTCTAAGGTACCACCTTGCAGAGTCGATCATGTGTTGTTCTCTGCTGGAAGTCTTAGCATTTGGTTTAGCTACTTGTGATCTGTGTTTAGCTCTTGATGTTGAAAGATTCTGGTAATCTAGACGAGTTTGACACAATTAAGTTTTTTAAAAATATCTCTATAGAATGAAAAGTGGCAAACAGAAAGCTGCACAATACAGAAAGCTTCTCAGTAATGTACTACATACTTTAATCCTAGGCCAGTCATTTAAATCCAATCCCAACCTGTTTTGATTAGTGCCTTATAACCTTTTGATGGGCTGCAGATAGAAGACATTTACAGCCTCACTTCAGTGCCTGCTGCTAAAATGTCCACATTATAAAATTTGAATTGCTTGTGAGCACTTATTAGGGATCTGACTGGCTCTCTTTAGTGAACAAACAGCTGATTTAGAAAACTCTCTCTGGGGCTTGAAGAAACTTGAAAAACACTTCAGTACAATGGCAATAAGTACACTCAGAATAGTATATAAAGGTCAACCTAGAAGAGATTTTTAAAAATATGAGAAAATTCTGACAGTGTTGAAGAAAGGATTTTAGAAATTGCATATATCTTTTTTTATCTCTGTTCATAACAGATTGCTTTTTAAAAAGAGAGGGTAGGGGAAGTACTGCAGTCCTCACAAAGAACATATAACTTGAATTCACAGAGTTTACTTGTTGAGAATCACCTTCACATGTCAAATTCAAACAACAATTTTTACCTGCCTTACTGTTTGATTTCAGGAGGGGATACTGCTTAAACATATATACTTGATATAACCATAATATTTTGCAAATAAGAATTCATGAACCTAAATTAAAACGCAGTGTAGCACATTGCATTATGAGCTCTGTTGCTGAATTAAATTTCAACACTTCCTAGGAAATCAAACATAAAGAAACATCTGGAGGTTTTGATTTCATCTTAGATTAGTTGTGAAGAGGGGCATACCTTCAAAGAACTATCTAGTTCTGGAAGTTTTCTCTTTCAAAAAATAATTATCTTCCATTTTCTCTTATGTGAGGCAACAATACATGAAAACGTAACTCAAAGCTGAGGGTGAATTGCAAATGCAAGCAACAGGAATTAATGTCAAGGTACAGAAGAACTCAAGATTGATTTTTTAGAGGTACAGAACAAAGGAAAATGGCAGTGGACTGCAAACTACTGGTTGTTCCAACTGCATTAAGAAGAAACAAATTTTCATTTTGTTTCTTGAAAGGAATTTTGGATAGTTAAAAGACACGCCTAAACTGAATTTAAATGGCACCATAATAAAAATCTCACAAAGTTTGAGTTCAATTGCACTCTAACCCAAATTAACCATCTAGCATGCTGAAATGTGTAACATTCACACAGCACCACAAAAATGAGGACTGCTTTCAGATGTAAAAGCACTAAAGACAGTTAGTTATTCTGGAATAAATCATAAGTAGCATCATTGAATCTGTTCTTACAGTATTTCTAGCTCACTGGCTGAACCCTTGAATTTGAGAAAGCCTTCAGACTTATGATTTAGCTCCCAGGAATACTAACTTTCATCTCATTTTCAGCCTGGTTTAAAGGAATAATATGCATTTTAGTCTGTGTGGATTGCAGCCAAACTGTCTACTGCTGAGTTTTCACTTACAACCTTGTAACAGCAAGTGCAATTTAGCATCAAGCATTAGCTTCCATTTTGTTATACATCTATTTAAACATGAGGCATTTACACTGACACTCTTTTGTATTTAGTCTGTACAGTTGATGATGGAAACTCCTTCAGAACTTAGACTTTTGGTTTATTCATTGAACTTAAAAGGAACTTTCAGGACCCTATAAGTGTCTTTAAAGAAAACAAAGGACATGTAAATACAGGAAATAGGCTGGCTGCAAGAAAGACACTTGACTGTAATTCACTACAGGCCAAAACAATTTATACATCTTCTTACTAGACCCTTCAAATAAGGATTGCAAATTTTAACACATGACAATTTTGTCAGACTCTAAAGGTTTTTTTCCAATCCTACGAGTTCATTCAGTAAATTAAAATTAACTTACATGAGAAAACAGATTTAAAGAAACATCAGATTCTGGAATGTCACATGCAAAATACTGAATATATCAGTTTGGGTTTTGTGGGTTTTATTACATTTTCTTGGTAGCAAATAACTGAAAGTTTTGATTTAGAAACATTTGTGTCTTGCTAGTGATAAAAGATCTTCATTGTCTAGTTCTGGCTAGTCAAGAAAACTATTTGGTTAATAATTTTTCTGCAACAGCATGTCTTTATAATTAGATTTTTATTGCATATGTTGTCAGAAAATACATACACATTCAGGTTTTTTTTGTCTATAATCAGATTTCTTTCTAGCAAAGCCTGATTATAAAAACATTAAATGAAATCAACCATTGAAAGAGCACAAAAAGTACATGTAGAGTAAATTAAAAAAAATCTAAATGAATCTCCATTGCAATTAACTATAGCAATTAACATCAACATGTATCCACATGCTTTTTATCATGACTCTTTAGTATGTATTACCAATAATGGATGAATGAATTACTTTCACAGAGAACACCTACAAATCTTGAATATATTTTTTCAAAAGAATAAAAGAAAGCCTATTCTATTTTATTCTCTTTCAAAAAAATCCACACTGGTTTCTACAAATCTTGTGCCCTGAGAAAACAAAACAAAATCTCTTACTATTTCTAAATATATATATAGAAACACTTCTAGAAAGCAGATAAATATACATATATGTATAGAGTTAAATAATCAAGGTTAGAACTGGTACCCCCCAACAACAACAATAACAAACCATTAAAAGCACAGTAGTAAATGGCTTTGAAGAATCACTTAACAGTTTTGTGACAGTTTGTCAATCAACTTCAAACTCTGTTTTAAAGCTTAGTGTCATGACTAACAACATTTCTCTTACAGTGTTTCAAACTTCAAATTACTTAAAAAATCAGGTGAAACAGAAAATATTTTTTATTCAAACGACAAAGCTTCTCAGAACAATAAATACTTGATTTTGCTCTTCTAGGTACCTACCAGTTCAGCTCTCCTGAGTCTGCACCACCTGGGACTCATCTTGGCAGAATTAAAGCCAATGACCCTGATGTGGGTGAAAATGCAGAGATTGAGTATAGCATCTCCAACGGGGATGGATCAGACATGTTTGATATCGTCACTGACAAGGACACACAGGAAGGGATTATAACTGTCAAAAAGGTTCATTTTTTCTCCTTCTCTATGAAATTAGCTCTCCAGATGTTACAGTTATTTTTCTTTTTCCAGGGGAAGGAAGGGTAGATTTCACAAGGGGTCAGGATGCCAAGGAGTTATGGTATTAGTTTTGTCCCTCTCTTTCTTCAGTATCTGTTATTTTCGAGTCTCGGGGGAAATTTACTGGCATGTCATTTCACATACAGCAATATTTCAGTTGCTACTGTCTGTTCAGTATATATACTCTCACACACAGTACTTTCAAATTAGGGCTGTGAAAACCTGGAGGGGTTCAGTACACCGTGGGGTTTGCCAGCTCACTGCTGCTGTAAGCCTCACAAGGCTTGGAGGCTCAGCTGAAGTTTGATGAACTTACACCCCCAAGGCTAAACTGTCCCTCTTTAATTTGTCCAACAGTCTAGTGTCTCTAGTACATAAAATCTGTCTTGGTTTAAGTCCAACCTTTGTGAAACACAGTGTAACATATTATGTCAATGGAAGTCCGAAGAAATTTAATTTGAAATACTATCACTGACAGATTTATTGGTTACTTTTTTAATGTTTAGACTGTTAAACTCTGAACACTATTTTTGGTTCTATTCTTACTGAATGTATCAGTAACAATTGATATCTACATATATATCTCTCTAATATAGATTTATACACATATATTTGGAAAAATGCATATATTTATGTATATTCATGTGTGTGCATATGAGTTTATATATCAATATGCATATATGGGTATGCATAATATAAATGTCACACAAATTGGAAATCAGACTTTGTATTTTTTCTTTTCACTCTGGAATATGGAGGCCAAAGACAGGTCTGGGTTGTTTCTGATGCAACATAGACAAAGGTAAATGGTAATGGGAGAGGAGTAAGTAAAAGAGAAACAGAACAGAGAGCATTTAAGAGCTGGGATAGTTGTTCTTGTTCCTACCAATGACACAAGACAAGTAAGACCTTTAGCAGCTCCCACTGTAGACTGAGTTCAACTTCCCTTTTTCTTTCTCTCTTTCTATTTTTCTATGGGTTTGTTTTCTATGGGTTCTCCTGGTTTTCAAGGAATCTGAACAAGTAGTA
The DNA here is from genome assembly GCF_000696875.1 of Nestor notabilis. NCBI lineage: Eukaryota > Metazoa > Chordata > Aves > Psittaciformes > Psittacidae > Nestor > Nestor notabilis. Next base: position 31,324 of record NW_009909719.1, on the reverse strand, counting down.
GGCAGAAGGATCATAATCGCCTTGCAGGTCTATAATACTCCCTATTGTTATCATAGCCAGAATACATCCTAATATACTCCATCTTCACTAAGATGAATTTAATTTTAGAGCTTTTGCTCCTAATAATGCCTACACTTCTCATTCAGCATTACAAAACTGACTCAATTTTCTTGTAAAGTGATGTAATTTTCTTTATTATTGTTATTTGCTCCCCAGCATCTGGATTTTGAAAGTAAGATGTTATATACCTTAAGAGTGGAAGCCACCAACACTCATCCTGATCCTCGTTTTCTTCAGCTGGGGCCATTTAAGGACACAGCTTTGCTCAAAATTTCTGTGGAAGACATAGATGAACCTCCAGTGTTCAGCAGACCCTGGTATTTAATAGAGGTAGATGAAGATGCTAAGGAAGGAAGCATTATTGGACAAGTTGTAGCCCAAGATCCGGATATAACAAAGAATGCTATAAAGTAAGCCATTACATAATATAAAATGCTTTAGCTGCTGGTCAGGTCTCATGTGCAAAGCATAATGAGAATGCAGTGTAACAGGGGGCCACTCAAGTAACGAAGCTCATAGGGGCTGCAGAAAAGTGTCACACAGAGAAATATCTGTGGGAACTTGTGAAGGCAAACACAGTTAACAGTGCAAGGTATGCTTTTGAAGGCCAGCGGATAGTCAACAGGTAAAACAAAAGGAGAGGTTAGCAATTAACTCGCATCTGTTCTAGTACTTCCACCAACTTTTCATAAGATTATGATTTTATACCACGTTTCCAGTGGCAAACATATGTAACATACTCAAAATGGTGGTGTATTTCTACACTCCCTGCTGGTTGTTAACAGTCAGCCTTCTGTACCTTCATAATGCCCTAGACATAACATTGTCTACCATGTTTCACTGTTTAACTATTTAATTATCACATTATATTAAATAAGAAATGTTTGCAAGAAAGTCATAACAATTACAGGTAAGAGTTTAGTGTCATGAAATTGCTGTAATTGTCAGCCATCTGTTATTATTATGTGCAATGACAAACACAGAACTGAAGTTCGTGTATTTACCATGCGACTAATTATGAAACCTGATTTCTGCACTTCTGAACAAGCCTGTTATGTCCTGCAGCAGTACAGTTTGAGGTAGGAGGTGTGAGAGGAGGAAGTAAAAATATTTTTAAGTAATCTATGTATAAAATCTCAACTTAACCTGGTACTGACTGCTAACTAGTAGATTAATTAAAACACACATGTAAAACAAGTTTTTCTTTGCTGGGAAAAATAAAAGCAAAAAGCAAGTGACATAAAATAAGATTTTAAGAATTTTTATCTTAAACAACAACTAATCCAAAGATTTTTCTGGTGATTTTGATGGTCCTTGTGACATCTTGAAAATATCTTATGGTAAATTGATACTTAATTGTATTTGTAATATGTGTCCTTTCATGACATGTTTCTCCCAGAAACAATCAATTCACAAAAAAGTTACCTGAGAATGTTCACTTTTAGTTGTTACTCCAGTATTCACTTTATCAGCTAAAACACAATTTCAAATATGAATCTAACAAACTGCCCACATAAATAGTTTGCTCTTCATTCTGCTTACTACTCTTAAAAAATTGTTTCTAGTATTTGTAAACTCCTCAGGCAGCTACAGGAAAGCGTAGGTTAATTCTAAAAGACCACAGTTCTTAACCACAGATAAAATTAGAAAAATTTAGAGGTGGCTCTGAGCTAAACTAGAGGCCGTAACAGGAGATAGTGATGCTCAATTGTATGGTATCTTGACAGATACTCTGTGGATCGACACACTGACCTTGACAGAGTATTCAACATCTATTCAGGAAATGGATCCTTATTCATCTCAAAGCCACTTGACCGGGAAGAAACTCCCTGGCACAACATCTCTGTCATAGCAACAGAAATCAGTAAGTTGCAGATCATCTATCTCAGTAGAACTGAGGACTGAAATTCTACAGTATCTATGATTTATCTTGTTTCATTAGTTCTGCTCTTATTAAGATATCAGTAGACAGAGCATCTTTAAATGCATATCTAAAAGTTCAATTTACTACTTTGGGACTATCTTTGCCCATTTATGAAAGGACAATTAGGAGTTTTTGGCCTCAACAAAACCATGTATAGTATATGTTAGACAAGGTAACTGGTTCCCTGAGAATTCCCATCTAATAATTTCATTCAAAGTGATGTTCTGACTTTATCCTAAGCTAAGTCTTTGGAAAAATCCTTGGAAAAAAAATATGTCAGTGACAGATATATAACACATTTTCAGAATTAGCAGTGTAACCAGGAGAAGAAATTATTCTTTACCTCAATTGCTTTATCTCAGAAAATGGCTTCATTTGAAGACAGAACTAGAGGAAATTCTCTCTACTCCATGTCTGAAACAAACCCTGGCCCTGAGTATTTCGTCTGGATTCTTTACTGTTCAGTTGGGCCCTTTTGAAAGATTTGGATGTCTCTTTTTTTTTTTTTCCTTCCAACCGGTAACAGTCATCAGAGGGGAAACAGACACACTGATTTTAGGGAACAACTTTTCTCTCTTCCTTCATTCTCCCTACAGACTGCCCAGAAGTTTATGTGCTCAATGGTCTGGGGGTCAGCTAATATGGAGAGATTAATTATATCTCCATTTTCAGAAAGACTGATGTGCACCCTCAAAAATACTTTTTCATTGTTTGGTCAAATATGGTCTCCATTTTTGATGTGTGTACTATGAGACTAATCTCCAGTGAGAGCTTGACCCTGGAGGTCAAGTTGTAAAAACCAGTGGATGATAACATCTACATACCTTCTTTTTTGTTTGGGTTTTTTTTTTTTTTTACACCTTGGGGAGAAAGGACAACTTTGGTTTGCTGGTTTTGAGGTCTTTTGTGTGTTGTTGTTGACCAGCACTGTTTAACTCGTTTACTGATTTGAACAAGTTAATGTTCTTGACAGCTTGACATCAGGAAACAGCTTTTGTAATGAATAATTTACTGTACTGACATATGGAATACAAGTCAATAATAGCTCAGTGACCTGTTTTTAATACAAATCAATTTATATATTTCATATTATTTCAAAATATATATACTGAAATAGAATAATTTGTTTCAAGTATAAATAGTGCTTCCATGCATATAGAATGTATGTCAGTAGAACGTGAATTATAATTGGTTTAGTATAATCAAGAAAAATAAATATTTATAATGTCTATTGGAAAAAATATATTGGATAATTTCAGTTCTTTTCATAGACTGTAAAGCTTTCTATTGTAATATAAATAATTTTCTTGTTTCAGATAATCCTAAACAAAGTAGCCAGATACCTGTCTTCATCCGGATTTTAGACATAAATGATCATGCACCAGAATTTTCCAAATACTATGAAACATTTGTTTGTGAAAATGCAAAAGCAGGACAGGTAAATGAATACTTATGTTACTGAAGAACTTGTAATGAAACTATCCTGGAATACCATCTTGAAGACTTCAGCATATCTTAATTTGAACAACGGCAAACCAACGCAGCCTCTAACCCCTACCTTCTACACAAACTACCAGTTGATTAAAAAAAGGAGGAGATAAAAGATGCAACATTTTACCCTAGTCTAATAACATAGCATATAATACAAAATTGTAGTTTAAGAGTTTTTTCATTCCTAGTATCAGAAAATATTTTTCAGAACTATTTAGGCATAATACTAAAAAACCCCTTATACTGTTTGATAATTACATTTATTTCTGGATTTTTTTCAAAACCGTAGTTAATATAGCCACACCTTCAAGTACACAAACCAGGAATATCTTTTATTATGCTTCGGTAAAGATGTGAAAAATAAACTTTTACATTTTACAAAAATGAAAAATAATGTAACTGTTTCCATTGTAAGTTAAACTTCAGTTTGGAATTGGGTTGAATTTGGTCAAAGTTCACGTATATCCCTTTTTAAACTATCTCATCATAATCTAAAAAGACAATAACAAGTATTGTAGAGAAATTGAAGTGATAATTTTGAACTGAGAAAGGAGGCAAATCAACGGAACTCAGAGCCAGGATACTACATGAATCTTTTAATATTGCTGACATTACAACTAACATTTATGCTAAAGCCAGTCAGCCTTTCAGTTTTAAATCCTGTGAAGAAAGATGTAAGTTTTGCTGATTTTTAATTCTGTATTTGTGAAAGAACTGGATTTAATAGGAGATTGGGTACCTTGAGATTGCCTTTCAAGAATGAGCCAAAGTTCATAGACTCCAAATAGATGCATTTTTGAGTAGAAGAAAAGTCTTGAGATCATTATTTTTGCTAGCACAAATTAGAGTGAGTTCCTACTGTAGTGCAGAAAGGCCAGGGTGGAGCCTTAAACTCATCTTAGGTCTGTCCTTGTGCCTCACTGGTTTTATGCTGACATCATCCAACTGAATTCATGGAAAGTACATAGAAAGGATCAGAATGTGGGACGTTTTGTTTGTCCTTAGAGCATAATGACCATACAACACTCAAAAGCTTTTCAGGGCTGGGGCATATGGATACCCATCAGGAAGCGTGGTCATCATTTACCTTGGTTTCTGACCAGTGTTGTATTCAACATAGTCAGGGGCCTGCACTAAAAGTAACATAGATGGTGTCTGAGATGAGTCTAGAATTTCAGGTCATGCAGAATTCTAGACAGATCAATAAAATGCCATTTACCAGTTGCAATTCAAATGATGTTTTATGAATGGTTTAACTTTAAAAAAAAAGAGAGAGACCAAAATAGGGAGAAAAAGAGTATACAGTGGATTGTTGGAGTTGCATTCAATTCTACTTATTTTTTGTTCATTGCACCTAATACTGGAATTTAGGTAAGTAGGTTTGAAAGACAGGAGATACTTTGAGTGAAATCACTTGGCTTTGGACAGGTACTTGACCATTCTTTTAATTATTTTTTAAATAAAGTCTTACTAATTTTTATGCAAATGACATAAATAGAGTCAGGAGAGAGAGGATATGCATATCAAAGGCTGTGATGAATTAAAACCATGGAAAAAATTATAATACCAGAAAAATTAACAAAGAACATTTTTCAGAACAACTGGAGTTTATGATTAGAACATGGTGTCTTAACAGTGACATAAGTTGTCACATAAGAATACAGTTCAAGCCTTATAGAATGAGAAAAATTTCCCTAAATTTCCATTTATTGTACCCTCATAGTTTTGTTTTGTGATTTATAAGCTGTTTTTCCAAGTGGACTACATGCAGATAATTCTAGCCATTAATTTCAAAGAGCTGGCATATCAACTAAATTCTACCTGTGAAAAAAATCTCTTTGAACAAAATGAAATTCAGACAAATAAATCTTAAAATTTCAGTATCTTAACTGATAACAAGGTGAGCCATGTACTTTAATTTCATAACACAAAGAAAGGTTCTAAAGCTTACAAATGAAAATTTCATTGAAATTAATCATGTGCAATTTTATCAACCCGCAAACAGAGGTTTAGTCATATATTTGAGCCAAGTTTAATCCAGGCATACTGCTTGTCAGTTTCCTTAACCCAATTTCCGCCTAGTCTAGCATACTTGATGAAATATCTATTAATATATAAAATTTCATTTACCTTTCTGGTAAATTCTGTGCTTTTGTAACAACAGAGATGGCAGAGGCCCATTAGGTAGGTGTATTGATGTTCAGATCTCCTTTATATCTGGCTACGAATGTAATTTCAGGAACTGTTTTCCTTAATTGGAAAAATTCACAAAAATACTACAATGAGAGTGTCCACAAAGTGTAGCTGCAGGAGAATGAGACATCCAGACTGTTCTATCTGTTAAAAATCTGATTCCTTAAAATAGGCATCTGAGTTCATATCTGGACATTTAGATATAGTTGATTAAGTATTTCAGAAAAGAAATTACCTTCCGTACATAAGACTACTTTTATTTTGGTCTCTAAAAATAGCAGTGAATATAGATGTACAAACTTGAATATTTTGGCCAAGGATGCTAAGTTCTAGTTAGCCTGTATCACTCCTGTTTAGCGGTCCCCCTATAATACAATAAAGATACAGAATTATGCTATGTCCATTTAGTACTACTCCTTATTTTAACAATCACCTAAAGCAATTGTCTTACTAGAATCATTATTGTTTCTTGACACATCACGGCAGTGCTTCTACCTCTGAAGCCCATAGCAGGAAAGCCAGACTGAAAAGATAAATGTATTTAGTTAATTTTTCAGATTTCTTATTTTAAAACAGGCCTAGCTATTAATCACACCACTCTCTAAATCTCAGGTGCCTCAGGAGTCAGTCAGAATGATCAAATATTGCTCTCTGCCATCAAGTGTCATTACTCATTCTCAACATCAGCTGATGTTAGAGGCTGCATTTTTTGTTCATCAGGTAACGTTAAGAGGGTCAGAGGAAAGAAAACACTCCAGATTCTTTCCTCTTCCCCTGCCACTCTTTTGCCTCCGAGCAACAATGTTATGACTGGGGAGAAACATTATCACTAGAGGTGTATAAATAACTACATTCATTAGGCTGGAACAGATTTGTCACCATGCGAGTCCTGGCTAAAGAGAAGTATGCTGCAGCCTTCCTTTCAAACAATTTAGAAATCCCTCATCCTTTGATGGCATGCTAGATCCCCAGGGACTGTTGTGGGGAAGGCTCTCATACAAGTTCTCTCATGCTCTTGCCAGGGAATTAATTGGGTCTTTTTTACTGGATTAGAGGATGAGTCCTCTCCATGGAAACCGGGAAGATTTACGTGAAAAGGAGACTGATTTAACTGAACAAATAGCTAGTAACAATTCAGCTAATTTCAACACCCATCAATAATAATATTTAAGAAAATAACCTGTGTCACTTTTTTTGCTTTTAAACTATATTCTTTCCTGCCATACAGGGATTCTCAGACATCAGAACAGAGAAAAATTTTGCTTCCTTCTTCAGAAAGCTGGCAGATTTTTCTTTTCGTTAGTCTTCATACCCCCTCCTTTTTTCAGATGGAGCAGAAGGAGATCACATTTTTCACATGGCCATTGTTAATTTTCAGTTACGAGTTGTTGCTCCATTGTAGCTGCCTTCTCTAGGTAGAAACCTGTTGGCTTCATTTAGTCAGAGACCCATGCTAACGAAGTCTGTCTTTTGAAGTAAGAACTGAAGTTCAAGGGAGAATTTTTCGACTTCTGGTTAAGCATTCAGTTCTGCTTTAACAGTGCCAACGCATTTGTGGAACAGAGCCAAGACTTGAAAACCAAACTGTTTCGCAGTACCAAACATTAAACTTTATTAAATGGTAGACATTTTAGAATACTTCTTAAGACATAAAGCATCAAGATCAAAGGTTTATTCAAGCTTACATATATGTGACGGAGACTGCTTTCTGCAGTTGGCACTATACAGATGCATATGCTAAAATTGTGCCTGAACATGTTTGATCACTCAAGCCACAAAATGACAAACACAGTCCTCCAGTGACAGCTGGATTGATTTTGAAACACTCCTATGAGGGGACATTTGAACTATATTATTATTTTACTCATAGAGTAATGTAGCCATTTCAAAATCTTCTACAAAAATCTTTATCCTGCCCACTTACACTGTGTTGTGTTCTTAATACGTTCAAGATTAGTGAGAGATTTGCCCTAACAGATCATACAGGCAGGAAAAGAGTTAAGAGCAAGAAAGGATAGAATAAACACAAAGTTGCTCTTCAACTATTCCCTCAAAGCATTTCCACACTACCATGTTCTGATGCCTAGCAAAAGCACGGTCTCTCTCACAATATGTTTTTTTCATAGTTTATTGTAGAAAAAGTAGTGAGGTCTTTTCAGATTCCTTGAGATATATTTATAGCACAAAGCAAGTTCAATAAACTTTAAAAATGACAAAGCCAATGCTGTGAGATCCAGGATTTGTTCTGCTCTCTCCTGTACCACTTCTGAAAAAAGTGTCAGACAAAAACAAACAGGAAAATATCTCAAATATTCCTAGTAACATTTTTTAAGTTTTATCTCAGAAGCAGCTGAAAGTAGACAAATGACATTTGAGAATTTCTCTGTTGTACAATATCTAGGTTTAACTAAGAGCATAATATAACAAGAACTGATTCAAGTGGATTGAAGGTCTACTGCTCTGCATATCTATAATCACATACAAGAAACAACAAAATTCAGCAGCTTAACAACATCTGTCTCCAGTGGTCTTACTTCTCTGAGATTGGAAATATGATTTTCATGTTATGTGACAACTACGTTATTTTAAAACTTCAAAAAGGCATTGTCAACAAAACCAGACAATCTTTAAATTCCTATGAAAGTAACATTATTTCTCATTGTATTATTTATAGTGAGTTTTAAACAAAGGAATTTTGAAAAAAAAGAGAAGCTTAAAAGTATGATAGCAACCACTGATATGCTGCTGTTTTAAAAAGAAGCAGCAGCAGATTATATGACATACATTGTATTTGTCTCAAATCTTGTTTTATTAGTAGGAGTTTTCAATCAGAAAACACATCTGTCTACCCAGAGACCTCATCTTGTTCAGCTTTCTCCAATGAACCTTTCAAGAATGTCTGAAGCATGTTGCTGTGTTTTTAAATTGTGTACCCTGGATCCAGCGTGCAACGGTAGTTTATTCACATGACATGCCAAGCTAGCACAGCCTGAAAAGCCCATCTTAGAAGTGGCTAGCTGGTGCTGAACTCTATACTTTTAAAAGGTGCACTACTAGCTTAACATTTACTTTAATGTTTACTATATTCCTTTTAGAGGCAGTCTCAAGTCTGAGCCCAGCCCAAGTCTCCTACTTGTGCAGTTCTCTGTGTCCACAAATGTAGCCTCAGAAACAGTAAAGGCATGCTCTGAAGTGCACAGGGACCCTTGTTATTTCAGAATGGCTCCACCTAACTTTTACTCCCTTTCTATCTTCAAAACAGCTTGAAGAAAACTGGAGAGCAGGCTACGTCTAGGGATGTACCAGGTATATATAAGGAATCCATTACTAGGCAATCTACTCATCCCCAATAATTTTTTCAAAGATGAGTATGGATAACAGTAATATAGCCCAAACATAAGCTACAATCACAATTTTGACTGTGGCCTTAAAAATGTCATGGCCTTAAAAATACAGTATCCAGGAGAAAAAACAAACAAACAAAAACCAGAAAACAAACACCACCCTCACACCCCCAAACCAGTGTTATAATCAAACCATTTCCATATTTGACAAAATTATACCAATGGGAAATAGGTCCAACCGCCTTAACAGAATCTCTGGGTTCATCATGAAAGAAATTCTTCAAGACATCTTTCCAGTGGGAGTAATTCTTCATTCACAACTCATCTTACATTGTAGAGCTGCTACAACCAGTTTGTCCTGAGTGCAAAAGAGAAAACTAAAGTTTAAACTTTCAGCACCCTCAAAATCAAATGACCCCTAAAAACTTGAACTTTCTCAATAAGATCTACTCAGCTGTATGTGACTGTAACTGCACGTGAAGTGCACAACCCTCAAAATAATGATAATAATACTATATTTTCCAAATTGTGCTCATTCACATGGGAAACTATGGAAGAAAGAAAAACATTGGAATTTTTTTATCTTCTCTAAGCCTGATATGTGTGAAATATATTTGAGTAAAAGGCGATTTCTTGAAATAACTCTTTCCTCATAAAGCTTACATTGTCAGAGATCTTTCTCTGAACTCCTGGTGAAAAGAGATCATAACTGAATGTCCATAACTACTTCAAGAAGGGAACATGGAAGTACAAAATGTATATTAAACAGTACTATATTTTTTCATATAACTGTAATACTTGAAATAAGAATAGCCACATCTCTTTCATTTCTGCAGCGTTTCTGTCCTTAACATCATTCTTCTTTATTTACAGTTGTATAACTGGAAAAAAAAAAACTTAATTAGATAACAATTCTAATTTTCTTTTACCTATTCATCATTTGGGAAAATTCACCTGAAATCATCTTTTCTTATTGTTCTTTTATTCTCCCATCTTTCCTTGTGAAAGAACATCTGGTTCTCAATTTATGCAGCGAATAGAGCAGGTAATAAGTTTTGGGGGGTTTGTTTGGTCGGTTTTTTTCTTCTTCTTCAGTAAGTTTTCAATGTAATTAGATTCCTCTATGCTTGCTATAATTCTCCTCCTTCATGTGTTTTGCACATAAAAGGAATCAAATACAGATCCTACAAACATCCCACTGATTACATCTCAAAAAGCCCTAAGATACACAACTGCTATTTCTGGTAGCTATTATATGAGGATATTTTCTCCTTAAGTTTTTCAGCAAGTAATTGCTCAAATGTTGTCACTTATTTTACCTCTCTGATACTTTTACAATTTTTCTGTCTTTTTGAATGTGTAAAAATGTGAGAGAAAAAATTTCTTGTTTCGATTTGGTATTTTAGTCCTATCAGATTTTTTTTTTTTTTGGTAGCAATATTAAATTCTTGCATTAAACAATGCAAAACCAAAATCAGCACCATCCTGGTCTTGCTCTCTGTATTGCCACTCTTAGAGGCAGATTACAGCAAAGACAAAACCAATGGGACATTGGAAAAATGTCATACATACTGAAGAGTCTACTTTGCCATAAACAGGGATTTGGCTAATACTGGGAAACCAAAAAAAAATTAAAATATGTAAAATAAATCTAAAGAGCGATGATCATCAAATGCTTGGAAAAATGAAGAGACCTTCATATATAGATATTATTATAACCATATTTTGAAAAACTGCATAATCCTGCCTTCAGTATAGTCACATCATCTTGTACATGGCTGATATTCACAAATTACCTTCGAAGTCCTTAATATGTCTCAATTTTTTTTAATAACAACTTGATTTTATTAGCTTTAATAAAACTATTCCAAAATTAACTAGAAAAAAAATGGGCCAAATACTCATTGTGCAGTACAGGACTAGCAGCAGCAGTTTTCTGAATGATACAGTAAGAAAAACACTTCAGTATTTTTGGGAGTCCCGTAATTATGTTTCTCTAGTACAGAGTTTCATCCAGAGAGAAGCTGAACACCCTCCAAAATTTAACTGTATCCTCAAGTCCCACTCAAGCCGATGCTCAGAGAAAGTACATAAGGAAAAGGCATTCTTTACTTGATTGCTGCAAAGCTTAAAAATTATATTACTTGTCAATTACTGTATTTCTTGAAGAAGTCATGCTGTAACATCATGCTGGAAACATCAGAAAAACAAGCCTTGAAGTCTTTGATAACAAGTGGCTTTGATGTCTGTGGGATTTCAAGACACCCTACATACAGGAAACACTCAAAAACTCAAGACAGGCATTAACACTCTCATGGCTTTGAAAGAAACAAGTATGACTGTTGATATCTTTCTGCCTTAAAACTTAGGTGTCATAGGGACTCAGCTGTACTGAGTTGCAGCATCCTCAGCTGAAGCTTATTCCCATTCTTATGCCACCAACCTTTGTCATATTGTGATTGAATGCAAACATGTCCTTGTAAGCCAAGGTGGACTATGAGTCACTCTCCAGTGCGATACCCACTAAGGAGTGTAACGGACATAGCAGTCATTTATATGTCTCATTGGAGTTATTACATGCAACCTGGAGTGGTGTTATCTGCTGCAAGTCATTTCACAAATCACAGCTATTCCCAGGTATTTCCCTCCTCAGTTCTGCAGCTGTTTTTCTTAGCCTCACTCTAGCAGCAGATAGACAGAAGTCAAATTGCTAGCATATATGCATGTCTATATATACACGAGTACATATCTCTACACATGTTTTAATGCAAAAGGAAAGCCTGTGTAATCCAGAAGTACTATTGAAGCCTCTTTTTTTAAGTCCACTCTACTCTGACCCTATGATGGCACCATTATCACTCCTTCCCAGCTGAGTGGCCTTGTTAGGGCAGCTATAATGCTCCACAGACAGAGGTTTCAATTTAGGAGGGAGTAAAGCATCTCTTTTTATTACCTCAGGAGAACCAGGAATCCTGCCAGTGTACTACTCCAGTTTATTGCCAAGAGCAGATGAGGTAGACGGGGAATTAGACCCACTTAACAACTGGTTTATACACTGCTCTGTGTCATTGCTACATGAGGCCACAGGAGGTTTATGGCTTATTCACAAGGGCAATTGTTTCTGTATCACTGCAATATACTGAGTAAAAATCAAAGCACAGGGCTGTCTTGCAGTGAAACTGGTCCCTTTTTCATCCTCCTGTATGTGTTTAAACAATAAACTAACAGTTTGCTTACTGTAACCTCTTCTGTGTTTATGTGGGGTGAATTTGGCTTAGGATATCAGTTTGTGTCTTCACACAGAGATTCGCTGGATTTTTACTGGACATGAAAAGCAGGGACTTAATTTCAAACACAAGATTTCTAAAATAGCATGAAATGTTTTCTTTATAGCTAATACAAACTGTGAGTGCAGTTGACAAAGATGAGCCTCCTCGAGGACATAAATTTTTCTTTGAGTTGGTGCCAGAATTTGCTGTTCATCCGAACTTCTCCATTGTAGACAACAAAGGTAACTGCTCACCAGTACCATTCTCCTCCTTCCCCCAGCCCCAATACCACGTAATACTTCACCTAGCAACATTTATTGATTTCTGCTTTTCCGTTCT
>NW_009909719.1:0-18673 GCF_000696875.1 Nestor notabilis | reverse complement strand
AAGGGAGGAATTATGACTAGAAGAAATGGATACAGCCGTAGTAAGATGAGTACCTATCTCCTCCCAATCATAATATTTGATAACGACTACCCAATCCAGAGCAGCACTAGCACGCTGACCATTCGAGTATGTGCTTGCGACAGCTGGGGGAACATGCAGTCCTGCAACACTGAGGCCTTGCTCCTCCCTGCTGGACTCAGCACAGGGGCACTGGTTGCCATTCTACTCTGCATCATTATCCTGCTAGGTAAGCACTGTGACAAGAGGTTTAATTGGCTAGGCAAAGGTCTGGTCACTTCTAGACCCCTGATATTCTTTAACTTCTTGTTCACATGGCCCTGCAGAACAATATTTTGTATCTGATGTGTGGTTTTTCAACTGCTTCCTAAGATGGAAAAGAAGCTGGAAGAGGGGAGAGGGAGCTACTATGGACTGTTTGTCATCATTACTATTCAGAAGAATGTACAAAAATAATGAGACTATTAAGATTTATTTAGACTATTTAGATGAAATAAATTTGGAAATCTAGGGTCAGTTTTAGAGTATGCATATTTGAGTAATGTTTTACGTTATAAACAGATCTTAATTTAGATAAAGGACTTTAAAATCAAATTCCTGAAGCTGGGTGACAAATTTCTTAGTGGTGATTAAAAAAATTATCAATTATATTAGCTATTTAATCATTAATTATTTGTAATTTTATACTCAGGAAGTAGTTCAAAAGCATAGAAGAGAAATCTTCAATTGCTTGCAAGTGGTAGCAAGAGCAGCTGATTAAATAAAGTGTGAGCACAGAAGTTAGATGTATGCTTGGAGAGATGAGGTGATATATGAAGCAGCTAGAATAAATGCTAGCTCATAACCTGGTGTAAGAACATAAAACTTGCAACTTGCATGTTTTGCTTACAAGAGAAGTGCCTCCTTAAAAGTTCCATTATCCATTCCAGTCAAAACCTGTGGAAAACCTCCTTCCCTTTCCACCTACCCTAGCAAACAGAGATTACCACGGCTGCAGTGACAAAATTACATGTGTCAGTTCATATAATTCTTTTTTTCAGTTTTTAGACTGGATTCAAGCTAGGTCTGGTAAATATTCAGAGGACCACAGAGGCTAGTAAGAGGAAGGCAGTATGTAGGAGCTATACCTGTATTGCTGGGCATAGGGAAGGAAGGCTACTTATCTCTGACAAACTGATTGTCCATACTGGATGTTGCCCAGGCATAGTCTGAGCAGCAGAACTTGAAGGGCACCATTTACATCAGGTAATTATGTTTCAAACTTTTCCAGATCTTGCTCTACATCTTGCATAGTTTTTAACACCATGTCAGCAGGCTCCTCGTCTTCAGAGCTGTCTTTCATGTCTCAACATAGACCATGAAATGTCCACCATGAAACACATAGCCTTACTCACTCACTATGAAGACATGACTCTGATGGGCTGCAATGCTTTAGCACAGAAATATTGAACTGAAAACAAAAATTGAAGTGTGCCTTAGGACCATGATAGCACTTGAGACTGAGAACAGGCTAAGGGACCAGTGCCATACCTTGTGCAAAACAAGTGTGACCACTTTGTGTCTCTTAGAACCAGGGTCAGAGACCCTACTTAGTCCTACAGATACAGCTGAAGCCAGAGTAGCATAAGACTGAAAAACATCTAAACAAAATTGTTAGTCTACAGCTGGTGTGATTCTTGACACCTTATTTAATTGTTCAACAAGATGTATGTTAGAGTAGTAGACTAGTGTCAACATGCCTGAAGTAGGAGAGACATATTTAAGTACCCGGCTGTGAAAGACACTTCTTCATCTTTCAGTGATCTAGCCTACTGTTATATATGAGGCAACATATATAAGTGTTTGTCTAGCATCATTATTTGTCTAGCATCTATTTGTCTAGCATCAGGAAAACTTGAAAAGGATGGCTCCTGAACAGATACAAAACCTGCAAGCAAAACAGATGAGCTTTTACATTCACAGGGTTGTGCCATGGCATGTGAAAGATCTCAGATACCCTCTCCCTACCCACAGCATGTCCAATCTTCCCTTTTATTCGCCAGTACTCACGTCAATCAGAATAAAAACTTTGCCTCCTAAGACTCACCAAAAGTGCTCAGCACTGCTGTAATGTGTGGTTTGGCAACCACTGTTATGTCTCATTTGCAGAGAATCTTGTTGGCCTCTCCAATTACCCCAGCTAGTGGGATTAGGGACAGATTTTTCAATGCATTTAAGCATTGAATTCCTACTGAAATCAATAGCATTTAGGAACCAGCATGTATTTACAAACCTAAACTTCAGTATTTCATCTCCCTCTGTAGAAGTTCACTTCTGTGTCAATCCTTACCTCTCCAAAAGGAAGAGTTATTCAACTAACATTTCTTAAACTAGGAGGAATCATGTTTTAAGAAAGAAATCTTTAGTATCAAAGGCTGGATTTCAATTCTTGCAGTCACTGAAGCCAAAAATAGTTTTGTCAATAATATTGATAGCTGAAGGTCTTCAGGTTCTTATATTTCAGAAGGACCAGTAGATCCTATTTTCAAAAGTGATTTGGACGCTTAGGAATACCTAAATTACTAGCTTTCAAGAATGTGAATTACTTTTGACAAGGAGAATCAACTACACTTGATAAAATCACCCTTAGTGACTGCCAGGAAGGTGGTACTTCACAAAACTAAAATCAAAGTCAAACCCTAGTAGGATGATATTTTTAAAGACATCATCTGCTTTTCAACTTCATCTTAATTGCATATTTATTTCAAACAGATACTTTAATAATTGCTCCCATAGTTTTAAAAAAGCGTAAGTTTTTGACTGCTATAAAATAATTCATATTTTTCCTTATTACCTTCAACTTGAAGATAGCTTTTATCCCTATTTTTCCCAGTAAAATCCCAACCCAGCCTTAAAACTTTTCCAGTTCAACAGTTATTGCAAAATATTTTTCTCATTTGTTCAATTTCTAACTTCTGATTTCTTCAATCATCTTTTGTTTCCTTTCAGTATTAGTTGTCTTGTTTACAGCTCTCAAGAGACAGAGGAAGAAAGAACCCTTGATCATCTCGAAGGATGATGTTCGGGACAACATTGTGACCTACAACGATGAAGGAGGTGGGGAAGAAGACACCCAGGCTTTTGACATTGGCACACTGAGAAATCCAGAGGCGAGGGAAGAAAGTAAGATGAGAAGAGATGTTATCCCAGAAACTATATTTCAGATAAGACGGACTGCGCCTCTTTGGGAAAACATTGATGTCCAAGATTTTATTCATAGAAGGTTAAAAGAAAATGATTTAGACCCAGCTGCCCCTCCTTATGATTCTCTAGCAACATATGCCTATGAAGGAAATGATTCCATAGCAAATTCACTCAGCTCCCTGGAATCACTTACTACGGAGGGCAACCAAGACTATGATTACCTCAGTGACTGGGGCCCTCGATTTAAAAAACTAGCAGATATGTATGGTGGAGAGGACAGTGACCGAGACTAAAAAAGTAATCTGTGACCTGGTCAGTGTTAGTGGAATTCATGTCTATGTCATTAGATAAAGTGGCCTACTCTCACTTGGGAATAAAAAATTTACAAAAAAATAGGTGTTGTCTTAGTAAGGGTTTGCTTAATCAGTAAGTCAACGTGAATGAATATGAATGATTTAGATTTTAAAAAATCTATAATTCATCCTTTTTGCCTAGGAACCTCTAATGAAAGGTTTTTATTGACAATGAAAAGACAATGAAAAGGCTTTTTGTGCCTTTAATAATGAGATGGAAACTTAATTATTTTTTTTAATTGCTTTGCATTACCTTTCCTAATAGCTGGGACCTTGTGCACCTGCATTGTAACTTATTCTCAAAAATATACTTTAAAAATATTAACATTACTGCCATATTTATTGAGCTAAAGAATGTCTGTGTGTTGATTCATCATGATATTTTTATATATATGTATATTTATATTTTTGTATTTTTATTAAATAAACTAGTATTTATAAAAACACTACTTACTCATGTATTTTGTTTTTTATAAGGCACTGTCCAATCTTTCTGAACAAATGGAACTGCATATTGTGCAATACTCAATTTTTTGAATGCATCTTCTTATATTGGATAGTGGTTGAAATGTACTGTGCGAGAACAATACGGAGAGAGTGCTCTTTAATGGGAATGTAGTGCAGAAAAAAGAAAAGTTATTTTGAAAAAATGATTATAAATAAATGACTTGTAATGTATATTATTACATGGCATAATAATATACTCTCATAGTGACGCTTTCTCCCACACACCTTCTTATATGAAGTAACCAGTGAGAGGATTTAACAGATATATGCCTGGGGATTTAAGGAACCATGAAGGTTTATTCTTGTAGATATGAAAACTATAAATTTTTTTTAATGGAATAATTAAGCAAACATCAATAATGAAAAGGCGGCTTTTGTATTCTACTCTTATTTTGTGGTTTTGAGGCAATTAGGCAAATCAGACATGTTACTAATAGCTTTTTTTAAGTCAAAGTGAGCCAAGCAATAAAAACAAAGTCCAACTAATATTTTATGAAAGATGTTGATGTTATCTTCCTTCAACGAATTGCACACATTTGCATATTTTCTAAAGCCTTAATGACAATCTTCAAGTATATATATGTGTTTAAAATCCATTTTCTGGATCAGTTTTTATGCAATGCACATTTTTTTTCCACAGCACAGAATAAGAGGAATTTACGTGAACTACATGTATCTAACTTAAAAAGTTGCAAGGTTTCTCCACATGTATATAAAAAAAAGAACAAAACAAAACAAAACTCAAATGTATGAAAAAGATTCAAAAACGTCAAAAACATAGGATGTACACTGTCCATAGCATTTTCATTTTTAACATCAACATTAGTTATTTTTCAGATCTTTTCAGAAATAAAATTAAGATAAAAATTAGCAATATATGTGGACTATGATTCTGATTCTATGACTACTGAGACACTCATCTCTTACCAAAAAGATAATGAAGAGGCCACACATAAGGTCACTTCACCCAGACATAGGAACACATGCCTGTCTAATGTTTCACTTTCTACAATGTTGACTTTCATATTATTTGTCTAAAATATCTCTTTGCTATTATTTATTTCATCCCTCTACCATATTCTTCTGCCTTCCCCGAGGATGTATTTCATGTTTTCTGACACTGAACTACTATATGGGGGGGGAGATGTGTGTGCGTGTGGGGGACTGGGGTTCCAAATAAGCACCTGACACAGCTCACTCTGAGCTGTGTGTCAGGTATGCAAAGCTACATGGCAAACAAAAAACTTTCATGACACAAAAAAGTCAAAATAATCTGCAGCCATGTGGCAGCCATGTACATGGATTTGATGTAGTAACAAGACATCGGTGTATAGCTCGATGGTTTAAGAATGCATATTTCTTTTTTGTGTCTTTTGAAGGTCTGAAGAGAAATGACCAGCCAAAAAAAAAACCACTTGTGACTGCTAGGGGCCAAGATAAACTTACTAATTCCTAAGGAAATACTGCGGGATTTAGTCATCATTCCAAATACGCTTAAATTGATTTTGAGAGGGCTCTCCCCAGGGTTAAGAGCAAATAAGCTGAAAAAAAATAGTGAAAAGGAGCAAAAATGAACACTGAAACATTCTAAGTGAATTTTTCAAGAAAAAAAACCCCAAGAAGTAAATCCATTCCATCTTGAAGGCATAGGGGGAAAAGAAAAATAAAAGGAGGAATATATGATGAATGTGTTGTTTTTTACTATTTACATAATTTATATTTCTTTTCACTTTAAATGATTTTTTGTTTTAACATCCTCAGAGTTACAAGCTTATCCAGATAAACAGTCTTATCAATAAGAAATGGTGCTGGAAACAATCTCCTACAGATGGTTCCATCTTTCAGTGAAATGCTGAAAGAGACTCCTCATTACGACAGGTTAAGCAATTAAGTGCAATGACTGCCATACACAAAGATGGCAAAATTTTTTAGTCATTTCATAAAATGTTTTTTTTCAGGATAGATGAGCCTGCAGTGCCTTTTCTTATGCATTGGTGACAACAGGCATTAATGCCTTCTGCTCTACCAAAGGCATTTCAATGTCTAATGGTCTAACATACACTGAAAGTTGTATTTTGAAGTCACATTCACACTTCACTCCTTGCTTGTGCTAAGTAGACAGATAGAACATATAAGTATTTGGGTCATTGCATACTGGAGTATTTTTACATGCTATGTTTTCTAATTGAATTTGTGGATGAACTTGGGCAGTTCCAGAAAGAAAAAAAAAAAAACAAAACCCAGAAAAAAAAGGAGGATGTGGAAGTTAAATATTTTTGCCTCTGCTATGGGAAGATGAATGGGAGAGAGGTAATCTAGAAGAATTTTTCAAGATCATAACATGAATGTTACCTGTATGCATATGACTGTCTATAAGTACAAGGGAATGTATACACATGCATATATTAAAAAACTCCTGACTTTGTAAGATTAACAAACAGAAACCCTTAGGTACCACTTCTGCTCAGATAGATACCCATTTAAGAGAAAAAAACATACTAGAGTACATTTTCAACTATGTGCAAACCAAAGAACATAAACCAATCTGATATTTTTGTTAGAAGTTATATTTTACTCTTTGGTTCAGTTTCAGTTCATAATTCAAAGTAGGAGGGATCTGGCTTGAACTTCACTTAAAAATGGCTTCCAAATTTGGGATTTTGCATCTTCATTAAAATCTCACAGAAATAGAAACGCAGAAGGGAGTGTTGTGAATATCACTGCTCTTGCATTCCAAAGAAATCATGTTGACATTATTTCTGCAGGGAAAGTGAGTGCCTCTGTAGAATCAGTCCACTGGCTGTCACAGAGCACCATGCAGCAAAGAAAATCCAGGAATATTTGCTTCTTTCCTTTTAGTCCCTGTCCCACATCATTCTCATTCAAAGCAAAGCACTCTGTAACACCATTCGCCCACTTCAGAAAAATTCATCAGAATATGTTTTAGCAAATTCCAGATCACCAGTAAAAGCTGAAGAAGTGACAATGTCTTCTCACAAATCACTGTCTTTTTCCTCTTGCTGCTGTGCACTGTTTTAGCAGGAAATACATTTCCAGAGCAGTCCTGTGACTTACAATATGAGCATAATCCTGATTTTATTCATTTTACCATGGAATTTGACACAGCTCCTGTCATAACACATATTAATATACCTTCATCAAGCTTGGAATGAACTCCATAATTTTAAAAAGCTTTTGCTTTTAGAGTCAGTGTGCCAAGCATTTCTCCCATCACTTCTCAAAAGAGAATGACAGGCTGTATAAAGTAAGCCTGCACAAAAGCAGGTTTTGATTTTTGGTGGAAGTAAAATAATCATAACGTTGTTCGCTGCTTATAGTTCTGTCCTTCAATTTACTGTTTAGTTACTGGTAGACATTTAGACTACATTAGAAACAGTTTATGATCTGTTACGGCAGGGCAAGAACATCTTCGGAGCAGCACAGGATCAAAAAACCAGTCTAGGATCCTTACAGCCTTCCTTTCCTTCCAGCAGCAGGAAGCAGAATGACCCTCCCAGACTGCCTCACAGAAGTACAGAACTGGCACTTACTAGCGGAAGAAGAGGTGAAAGCTAGAGATTCACAAATGAAAATGGTGAAAAGGAAATTAGGGCTGGGATTTTTGTCACTTGAGAATTGCTCTTGCAGCTGTCAGGAAGCAGGCTGCTAGTTGCTAGGAGCAACGATAATAATACTTCTTCTATAATGCTTTTCATCCCCAGTTTTTAAAGCTTTTTACAAAGGTGAGTGTCATTATCACCATTTTACATGTAGGAAAAGCACTTGTTTGTGCACCAGTTTCCCCAGGGATGCCCAGCAGGACAGTAGTAAAGGCAGGAGCAGAAGACTGCTCTTCTCTTCAGAAGCCTTGAGGAGAGCTAACCATTCAGGAGGCTTTCATTTATGTACCTTCACTGCTTAAACTGTTCAGAAATTTTGTTTTTAATTAGCTTTTACTGCCTCACAGATTTCGGACATCTTAAAGGAAGATGCCTTTCCACGGGACACCGTAAATCAAAGATCCTTTCCAAATTAAGTTTTGGTTTGGACACATACGTGTTTCTGATACAAGTCCAAGGTAGTTGCAAAGCAGAAGCTGAGGTGCTTTTCCAGGTTTGCTTTGTGCAGGAAAGAGAACAAAAGAGGGTTTTGATTACAGGTGGAAAGTGTAAAGGAGATACAAACCCTAAAAAGCCCTAAAAACTACAGGAATATGCCCAGATTTGGCAAAGAAATAGCTTTCAAAAGTTAATCTTTCATTTAAAGCAGACAACAGTGGCACAGAAGGGGTGGATGGTAGAAGAATATCAGGTTGTAGATCCCAACACCAGCTGGTCTCTGCTTCTTCAGAATTAGGTTTTGTTTCTAAGGACTCCTTCAATGCCTTTCCATTTGGTTTCTTGATGAGATGTGATTTTTTGATTGCTGAAAGAAATTGCTGTCTTCCCAGCTGTTCGAGATTTGTAATTTAATGACAAATCTTTAGGAACAAACCTGACCAGCGCTCAGCAAAGATGCAGAGAGAAAACAAGACATGAAGAGACTCTTCATCCTTATCCCTTGTGTAAGTGAAGGGCTTTGTTTCAACTAATGTTCAAACTAGGATATAGGATGGACACCAGGCAGCACAGCACTATCCAAGCGGATGAGGAGTAAGAGCCAAAAGGAGTAAGCAGCTTCCCCACCTGCTAACACATATGCTGCCATCTGCAACTTACTGACCAAGGGGGAAGTTTGATCTTTTCCAAAGCAATGACAGCATGCTTTCCTCTGTACTACGTCTGAGTGCCTTCAGCCGTCCTGTGCTAGTGCCAGAATATTTGTTGTCACTGATGTTCAGCCAACCCTGCACTGTTTTACAGCCAGCTTTTGCACAGCACTACCAGTAAGGGCCATATTTCACCCACTGTACATTTCTTCCAAAAACGTGATGTGCTGCTGTACTTCACAACACCAAACTCATTGCAAAGTACTATGAGAGATCACACACTGTATTTTTTTAGAGGAAACAAGACCCTCATGTTAATTCCTCTTGATTTTCTGAAAAGTCCTTAAAAACTAAATGAAAATTAGTTTTCCATTACATCATTAATACAAACACACGCTTGCACAAGTTTTACATAAATTAAAAGCTTGATCCTAAGGATACTGTAAAGTGGGTTTAAATAAATATTAAAGTGTTAGATAGAATTGTATATAATTTATATAATTTGCAGAAAAATTCTTCAATTTTTAAATAATCTTGCAAAAACTATGAATCTATACTGTCTTACATAAAGTGAGGAAAAAAAAGAAGTGATACATTTCTACCTAGCAAATAGGGACTTTCCTGTAAAAAAGATTTATGAACTTGTAATAGAAGGAAAGTGTGAGGAAAGTGGTAGTATCTTCTATCCAACCACATAGGCTGCTTTAACGAAAGCAGACAAGATTTCAGGCTTATAAATCCCTTCTCATCAGGACTGACAAAGACTAGAAAAATCTCCAGCGCCACTCTGCAATTAAGCTTTTTAAGTCCAAATTCCAAATTGATTTTAGATTGTTTATTAACATAAGTTCTCATTTATAAATTGCAAATTTTGAGCATTTTGGTAAGATAAGGTTTGCGAGATGATTGTGCTGACATGCCCTATAGCTACATTTAGGAACATTTGCCAATCAATACTTTGTTCAACTCACTTTTGTCATATTAGCATAAATATGGCAAATCAGTTCATGAGAAAACATTCTTCTAATCTCACTTTTCAGCCAGCAAGGCAATACACTGCCTGAATTTTTTAGGATACAACTGTCAGCACATGCAGAGAGAAAGAAGAAGAATTTCAAAATGGCTAGTTAAAAATTATTAGATAAACCAGTTTGGAACAAAATAGTTCACAATTCATATGCAAAATACATACATATTCCAAATAAAATTTACTATGTAATTAAACACCAATTTATCCTGTAGCTGTTGAAATATATTCAGTTCTTTAAAGTATCGCACAGAACTTCTGTGGAGCCAGGGAATCACAGCAGACATTGGATTTTAAGAAAATTCCTGCCATATCATGGTTATCCTGCCAAAGAACTTTGAACTGTCAGGTTGCAGCCCTGGATGGCAAAAATCAAGAGAAAGAACATAACATCCAACTCCAAACCTTCATTGTTCTAAAGTCGGTTACATTTCTGATTCAATGAAGTTCTCATCTAAATCCAAATCTTGCTTCCAAAAAATGCTTGGATGTAGAGTACTGTTACAGGCAACACTCTAAAGTTTCCACATCATCAGGGAACCAGGTCTGCATGATTTTGTGGATGCCTGCAGTTTCATTTAGTGATGGTATTGTTCTAAATATCCTAGTGAACCAGAACACTGCAGACATGGTTGAATACATTTGTGAAAATGAAAGTAAATTAACAGAGCTTCCAGCTTTGAGAACATTGTAAAGTGATTATTGCACTATACTTAGAAGCTTCAAATTTAATTTTCTGTTCCCTCCAGAGGAAATTATTTTGGATTTCAATAGCCATCTGTGCATAGCATCATATCATTTCTTTGTGGAGTGTGACGTGAGTGAATGATGTCATGATAAACACGTATAAAGTTCCTTTAATAGTGAGTTTATACTGCTTAAAATATAACTCTAGGCAGCATAAATTTACATAATACATAAATCATAATGCCTATCAGCAGTTCTGCACAACATTGTCATATTCTACCAGGTTCAAGAACATATCCATTTTAACTTGAGTTCTCTGTCATGCTCTCTTTTGCAATTAACCCCAGGACTTTTACCTGCAGTCTCAGAGTATATTGGAAATTATTTACTATTATATAATACCTTGTGCATCTACATACATCAACATAGTGTTACCTTCTAATTTTATAGTAGTAATTTTCTCATTGAGTAAAGCTGAAAAAGCAAATGTGGATGTTGTTCTGCTCTCTATATGTTGCTGCAGCTGATGTGCTACTAATCTTTTGTTCACGCAAGCAGCCAAACTTGCAGACTGTTTTAGAACAGACAGAGAAAACTAATATTCTTTCCCTCTTCCACCTGAGACACAAAGAGATTCCACCAGCAGTTCAGGTTTTTCAGGTTAGTTGAGATATTGGGGCACTATTTTTTCTAAGAGATGCTCTGTAGGACAATAATTGTATTACCTTAAATGTTTCAATTTCTCCACATTCATTTATGAAATATTGATTCATTCTCATTCAGGAAAATAAAAGACCTATTTTATTCCCTTTTTTTCCCCCCCTAAAGTTTTTTTCCTCTGTAGAACAGTAATACCAGTAAGCTCTAACAAGTGGCCTCAAGAAATGAGAGAACTTGGTTCAATACTTGTCCTACCCTGTTCTGTACTATCATTTTAATAGCCTCTAATAGATCTATATTCCATGAATCTTTTACAATATCTTTTGATTGCATTTATGCTTTGAATAGCTTGTCTTTAAGTATGATCTGGAATGGCAGTTCCTGTAAGCCTGATGATAGATGATTTTTTCAAAAAAAACTGTGAGATCAAGTTTTACAATTTTTTAAATTTATTTTTTTTAAAGTTATTTGACTATCTCTTCATGCATAAATAGGTTTTGAATAGTTAATTTGGAAAAAAACCCAAACAAAATAACAAAACAACAATCTGCAGGTTAAATGATTATTGGCAACTTACTGAAGTTTAGAAGGATATAACTTCATTTGCAGGTGATTGATGTAATGTTGTTTCAGTTTCCTGAAAAACTAAATGTGTTCATTAGAGGTTATAAAGCATTCTTGTGGCATCTAATTGCTTAAGGATGAAAGATTAATACAAAATAGGTTGGTTGGGTTTTTTTTTACTTTCATACAGTAAATGGATATTTGGAGAAAAAGTGGAAGAAAAGAATATTTAGCACATGTTCTTTACTAATTACTGTGGATCATGTATCTCAGATTACAGTCTGGGAGACATCAAAATAAAACATAAAAAAAAGCTGAACACATATCAGAATGATAACATGAAACGAACAGACATGGGAGGATAAAAGATAATGGAAATCTGGGAGCAAAAATCAGCATAAAACATTTTTATAATTTTTTGAGGAAGACAAGATTCAGAAAGAGCAGTCAGACTGATCAAGAGAAAGACTGGACTGTCAGAGATGTGGACAGTGACCAAGAACTTAAATTGGCTAACCAGAAGTATGATTATATGTCTACATCATGCTTTTTTTTTATTCATAATCAAAAGATGAGTAATTCCCAAGCCAGACTTTAATTTTTTAAACTAGCTTGTTCCTCTTTTAGGGACTTTATGTAGTAACTTCAAAATAATTTGAAACACATTTTCTCATTCTAAGTTGTGAACTTACATATATGTTCTGATTGCTAACAGACAGTACAGTCCTAGCCTAATAAATAATCACACACACAAAAAAAAAGGATTCCCTGTTTATTAACTGCCATATGACTTTAAGGTCATATTTGTTCAGTCTCCTAGTAGATATATTGTTTTCATTCTTTGTCATGCCACAAATGCAGAATGGCAGCAGGAAGTCAAGCTCTATCCCTTTTCTGCTCATGCATCACCCACAATTCTGCAATTAGAATTCATAGAGTGAAAGGGGAAACAGAAGGAATGAGAAGATTTTGTGGTATAAAAATGTAAAGTTTCTTCTGATATTGTATAGATTAAGAAATAATCCAGCCAATGGCCTGTTTGTGAAGTATAGAATTTTTTAAAGTCGTTTAAAAAAAATAAAATTAATAAAACCCAGAAGTATTTTTTTTTATTTATCATTTAAACTAAGCAGCTTTCCACAGTAGAAACGCACCAGTCAGATTTGAGAAGACCAGTGGAAAAGGTCTTAATACTAGGTAAGGTTTACAAGACATTTCTCTTCAAAAACATAGGGTATTCCATTTAAAATTAAGAATAAAGATGTATAGAGTGATTACAAGGAAATTCAATATCAAAACACTGATATTGTTAAATTGGAGAGTTATCTCCCCGGGAAAATTGTAGAAGCTTGTTTACTTGTTACAATTTAAGTTAACTAAGACAAGAACGAACAGTAGTGTAGTAGACAACCATTTTGCTAAGGAGTAATTACTAAGACAGTAACAGTAGCATCTGCAATATTTAATAACTGTACATAGATTCCCCTTTTTGTTACATAGCATTGAGACACAGAACCTGGTCCTGCAGAGCTTCTCCACTGGCAAATCTTTATATGCCTGCAAAATACCCATATCAAATTGCCTTTATAGGGCAAAATTCTATTTTTTTGGAAGAAGGGTCTCATTTCCTAGCACTGCTACATAATCAAAAGCCCTCTGGGCCATAGTAGTGCCAAATTTACCATCCTGCTGTGCTTTTTATGTGCGTGTTTTCAAAAAGAAATATTTACACTAATACAGCAAAATGCTTGAATCAGCCCAGTATGTGTCATTTAGATGTTCTCTTGAAATCCTAAGGAATAATAAAAAAAATATGGTGTTTCATTGGCCTTAATGTAAGCATTATACAGAAGAAACCACAAGAAAATATTGAATATTTTTATTATATTTGAAAAATATTAAACATGACATCCAACGTATCAGATGTTAACAGCATACATTTCTTGTGCTGCTTCTTGGGATGTAATCAAAGAAAAACAAATCAGTAATATGTCAGATATGGAAATTCAAATCTCAGCAGCATTTTGTATGCTACATTCATATATAAATATTATCATTCCCATGTGGACCTTTTCTCTATTTTTTTCCATTTTTTTGTATAATACAGCATTGAAGTATGTTTGATGTATTGCTACTATCATACTGGCATATATAAGGAATAAAAGAATGTAAAAAAAAAAAAAGAAAAAAGAGGAGTATTGTACTTCATTGTTTTCTGTAAGGAAAATGCTAGCAGGTGTAGCATTCTGTGACTGGCTTCTGCTGTTTCTGTCCTACTTCCTCTGCCACCCAAAAGGCTACCACCCACATGCAAATCTGATAACCCTCACAAGAATAAAGAATGAGCTTCTGCATGCAGAGAAGGAGAGCAAGAGCCCTCTAGGTGCCCTGAATCGCAGTCTGAGCCACCAGGGAGGAGTGTGAAAATAAAGAACATAAAAGGCACATGTGAAAAACATGGATTAATTCTTCACTATGGACCTTCCCACATTGAAAGCTAGGCGAAAAGGTGTGAAAGTCATCATCTGAGAACATAGCTGCAAAAAGTCTGTGAATATTATCTCATTTACAGTTTTGTTGCTGTTGTCTTATATTGGCACTTATATTGTCTTATATTGACAATATTGAATATTTGAGGCCAAAACCTTTGACTTTTAGGCCTATTTTAGTTTTTTTCTTAATACTTTCTATCTTTAAATAAGAAATTTACCATTTGAACACAACGAACACATTAACTTTCATGAAATTATTTTGTGTCTAGGAAAAATTTCAATGAAATCAACATGCCAAAAATATGAAATTAAGCTAAATTATTAAAATTAAGTTTTACTTATTACACATACTTTTAATTATTCCCACATTTTTTATTATGAATTTTCAATTGTACTTTTCATTATTATTTTCATACCTAAAGGAATATCAGAATTTCTTCTGGAACATAAAGATACTGTTGATGACCATGCCGTAATTATATCGCAAGTTGGAAAGCTATTCTATAAAAAGATTACAAAATTTTATGAAAACACTTTTCAACAGTTTCTTTTGGTAAAGAACAGGAAAAATATTGCTATAGATAAATAATTTTAGGTTTTTATTGTCAGCTCCTATTTATTTTTCAATAATTTTATAAGTATAATGAAGAAGATAAGTTTACCTTAATACTGTGCTTTGTTAACATGGTCCTGCAGAAAGCTCTTCAGACAAGCAACAAGATTAGTTTAACAGCAATACGTTTCTAAACATGAGGCTTACCAGTGTAATATTTTTAATACTAGTTAAATGATCATGAAGAGAACTCTGGAGCAGTTATCTGTCATCACTGAATAACAGTATGCTTTCTACAGACATTTAAGTTTAAGTTTAAAGAAAAACAAGTGTTGAACCACAAGAAGCACTGCATGCTCGTAAACTTGTTACTGCCAAATACGTCAATTGAAAAAGCACGTGTCATTCGGCATGTGCTGGTTTTATCTGGGATAGAGTTAATTTTCTTCATAGTAGCTGATATGGGGATATGTTTCATATATGTACTGGAAACAGCGTTGATAATAAAGGAATGTTTTAGTTATTGCTGGTAATTAAATTGCCAAGGCCTTTTCTGCTTCTCACTTCACACCACCCCACCAGTGAGTAGGCTGGAGGTATACAAGAAGCTAGAAGGGAGCACAGATGGGACAGCTGACCCTAGCTGACCAAAGGAATATTCCATACTGTATGATGTCATGCTCAGCTTATAACACTGGGGGAAGATGAAAGAAGGGGGGATACTTGGTTAATGTAATTTGTCTTCCCAAGTATCTGTTGCATGTGATGGAGCCCTGCTTTCGTGAGGATGGCTGCCTGCCAATAGGAAGTAGTAAATGAATTTATGGTTTTGTTTTGCTTGTGCAGGTGGCTTTCACCTTCTCTTTTAAATGGTCTTTATATCTCAACCCACTTTTACTCTTCCTCATTCCACCAGAGTGTGGAGTGAGTGGCTAGGTCTTGCTCAGTTGCCGGTTGGGATAAATAATGACAGAAAAGTACAAACAAGGCCTCAAACACTCACTGAGCAAGATTGGATATAAGGAAAACTTTCCTCACTGAAAGGGATGTCAAAAACTGGAACAGGCTGCCCAGGGTAGTGGTTGAGTCACTATCCCTGGAGGTATTTGAAGGATGTGTAGATATGGTACAGAAGGACAGGGATTAGTGGTGAACTTGGCAGTATTAGGTTAACAGCTGGACTCGATGATCTTAAAGGTCTTTTCCAACCTAAATGATCCTATGGTTCTATATCAAATACATTCAGGTTATTTCAACAGGTTGCTGTTTCAATCTAGTCTCTGGTCAAGACTGTTACTTTTCCTACACTTCTGCATTATTTCTGTAATTTCTTTTTTACTTATATTTCTTACCCAAATCTATACTGTAATCTCTGATTTCAATACAGCTTTCCGCTTGAATGAATATTTAGATGAGCAGAAAAACTCAGAAATACACTGCAGCACGTACTGTGGCTGCTGTGCTCCTCAGAGACTTTTGGCGCAATACAACTTTCCACTGTGCCAGCTCCCCATCT
This sequence comes from Nestor notabilis, assembly GCF_000696875.1. Classification (NCBI taxonomy): domain Eukaryota; kingdom Metazoa; phylum Chordata; class Aves; order Psittaciformes; family Psittacidae; genus Nestor; species Nestor notabilis. The sequence goes on along the minus strand of NW_009909719.1, from coordinate 2,405 downwards.
TGGTGGAGAAGGACGTAATTGCCCTTGGCAGGGCTGTTCTACCCACCTGAAACTTCTTGTATGAAAATGAGAATACAAGCCAAAGAAATTGCTAGATAACATCATGCAACTTAGGAAAACAGAATGTACATAGCCAATTTACAGTCTCGTTATATGATGGCCAGAAGTTACACTTCTGAAAACAAAAACAGTCCTTCAGCAGACATAGTCTTTATGTCTTTCCTAGAGACATCTATTTCCCTAGAAGAAGGATATTGCCTTTTGTGTGCTTTGTTATATAAATTTTATATCACACTTTTTTTCTCCACAGACTGCTTCAGGTGACCAGCACAGATTCTGTTAGCTTCAGTCTGGTAGCTGGACTTAAAGATAAAAGAGGGAAACTGACACTGGGAGAAGTGTGTTAACTGAGTATAATAAATCTTCTCACTGTGCTAATGCAACATACTTTTATGGGTGCCTTTAAAAAATTATTAAAACCAGCATTAATTCAAACTATGTCTTGAAGTAGCAAATTGTCTGAAGATTCCATTGTTAATTTGTCCATACATATGATTGACAGGGTGTGAATTATCCAAGTGAAAATGTTACAGAGCTGATGCCATTTCACCACTGGAAGTGAGTGTAGAATTCTTTTCAGAGTGCTAATTCCATCCTGTTCCATGTATCTGGGATCCTCAGGTAGTTCGAGACAAGATTGTAAAGCTAAATAACTAGAGGAAGCCTGTCATGAGTGGGATATACAAACTCTCGATCCATGGTCTACAAGATATCAGAATTTTCCTGTATACTGCGAGGACAGAGTATTTTTACTCCAGATTATGAAATAGCTATCATGACAGTCATGAATTACTTAAATGCAGAGAACTGAACTTTTCACAATTCATTATGTAAGATAAATTATTTTGCAGCAAACATATTTAAAAAGTAAATTGTAGCTTATTCTGCATTCATATAAAGTTTCTAGCATCTTTCCCTGAGTGATTTTTTTTCCCCCGAGGTCAATAATGATATATTAAAAATCATGGTGGTTTTATGTCAGCATTGGTCATCTGAAATGAGTGTCTTTTTTTCCCCATTTCAACTGTTTCCATGTTTCCAATGAAAAATGTTACTTTGAAATTGTTATTGTTAATCAAACCTTCTATTTCATATCTCTGTATTAAAATATGCTTAATCTTGTCATTGGAATTCTGATTAATCAGTTATGCTCACAGACTAGCTAATAATTTAGAAACAGTGTCAAAGAATATTGAAATGCAAATATACACATGTCAAATGCAAGCATGCTCTGAATCTTTATTGACCAAAGTTAAGATTTTGTTAAATATCACCCACAATTAATTGTGCTACATAACTTGACTCTTCTGGGGAATAAAAGAAGTAGGAAATCTGCAGTTCTTAAGTGAAAGCTGATACTAGGTTATGTTCTGTGAAATTTTTCTGCAGTTATCTCTAGAAAAGAGTGATGTTCTTCTGCATACACATCATGTGGACAAACCCCCTCAAGTCTTTATTCAGTATAGATTCAGAATAACTTTACTATTAAGAGAAAATTTAATTTTATTCTCTACTGAAATGGACAACATTTTCCTCTGGGAAAAGATTGTAGACAGAAGGATACACTAACAGTTTTGTTCGTCCTTATTGGTACAGCAATACTTCCTCCAGCCTCACGAGTGATTTTGTATCATTGCTAGGATTTGTTCATTAAACCACTAAAATACTAACCCTATGCTACCATAAATATTACTGCCAGAGAGTTTATGCTGAAGAGTATATAACCAGTAAGTATATCCTATCACAACAAATCAATGCACATAGATAAAATGCACAGTGGTTAAAAACGTGGTTTAAAACATGGTTTGCAACCGTGGTTTAAACACAGCTATGCTAGAATCATTGTTTTTCTTTCAATTTGTTAAAAAGAATTAAGTAGCTGTCTTTTACATAGCTATTTTATAGGCTGGGGAGTATGGAACTCTCTCTGGGGACAGGTGAGGAGGTAACAGAGAGCTTATGGATCAGGGTCAAAGGAAAAACAGCAACGGGGGACATTACAGTAAGGATCTGTTACAGGACCAGGAGGAATCTGTGGATGAAGTGCTCTACAGACAGATAGGAGCAGCCTCACATTCGTAGGCCTTTGTCCTCATGGGGGACTTCAACCATCCTGATATCTGTTGGAGGGATGGGACAGCCTGGCACAAGCAATCCAGGAGGTTCCTCGATTGTGTGGAAGACAACTTCCTCTTGCAAGTAATAGAGGAACCAACAAGGAGGGGCTGGTTGGGAATGTGACACTCCAGGGCAGCCTTGGCTGTAGCGACCATGAGATGGTCAAGTCTGAGATCCTCAGGACAGGGAGAAAGGAGTGCAGCAAGCTCACTGTCCTGGACTTCAAG